>NC_056742.1:196257416-196382416 GCF_019279795.1 Protopterus annectens
TATACGTCAGGCACAGATCGCCTCTGAACAGGCGGTATGCCACTGAGTAGAGCTGGAGTTTCTTTAACCGGGCAGCATATGGCATCTGTTTGAGCCCTTTGATCGTCTTGGTGAGGTACTTTTGGGGTCTTTCCAGTTGCTGCAGGTGTCTGGTAAGGTACATCCCAAAAGGGCATTGTACTCAATTATGGGCCTGATGAGGGATGAGTAAAGAGGCACGATGACCTCCCTGATCTAGATGTGAATCCCTTCATGATTAGGTGGGCTATATAAAATGTTTTTCTAACCACTTTGGCCACGTGATTGTCAAATGAGAGATTGCTATCAACTTGGGTCCCCAGGTCCCTAATTACTTCTTCTGTACTTAATGGATTACCACCTATGTGGTAATTTGTGGGCACTTTGTTTTTGCCAGACGGGATGAGTATACACTTTTGGCATTTAGCTTGAGGCCATGGCTCTGGCACCAGTTGTCTGTTTCTATGAGGCCCTTTTGAAGGATGCTTGTGTCGGCTGGAGAGTCGATTATGGCGCCCAGTTTGCAGTCATCTGCGAACTTGGTCAGCCACAGTCCTTCCGTGTTGGCCTGCACCTCCGAGAAATATATACCGAACAAGAGAGGTCCCAGGACTGAGCCTTGTGGGACACCACTTGTAACTGGTTTGGAGTCTGACATGGCTCCAGCAATTCTAACCATGTGGGTTCTGTCCTTGAGCCAGTTTGCAATCCATCTAGTGACATAGGTGTTTATATTTAAGCTGGTGAGCTTATCTATAATGCCCGACTGGGGTATTGTATCGAAGGCTTTTGCGAGGTCCAGGTAGGCTGTGTGGACCACCTTTCCCTCGTCAATGGCCTTGGTGACTGTTTCAAAGAAATCAACCAGGTTTAAGAGGCAGGATCTGCCCTTAAAAAAGCCGAACTGGGTAGGATCCAGTGTCTGTAGGTCACCTATATCTTTATTTATGAGGTCCATGATGATCCTTTCCATAGCTTTGCAGACCAAGCTAGTCAGGCTTATGGGGCGATAGTTTCCAGGATCTGTTGAGGCACCACCTTTATGGAGAGGGACCACTGTTGCTATTCGCCACTCTTTGGGCACATATTCTGTAGTAAGGCTGAGATTGAACAGTAGTTTTATGTTTGGGTTTAGCTCTTCTTGGAGTTCATGTAGGACGCAGCCCAGGACACCGTCTGGTCCCATTGATGCTGTGTTTTTTGCTTTGGAGAGGGCGGCTCTTACCTGAGCATCTGAGATGTCAGGGGAGCAGCACTCTGCTGGATAGATATTTGCCCTTTTGGTGGGGAGGGGGGGAGAAGTTTGTGCTGAACCTGTCAGCTGGGATGTTGGCAATGTCTGTGGGTTCAGTGTATTTTTTGTCATTTTTGTCATTATGAACCTATGAACCTATGTGTGCAATTGCTCTTTCCGCACTCACATAAACTGTTCTTCTAAATGACTATTCAACCTTTTAACTACACAAAATCTATTTTATATTTATACAAAGAGAAAACAGGAAAAAAGCCATGAAACAAACCATAAATTAAATGACCTCTTATACAATTATTTGCAAACATTTAATAGATATTAAAGGAATGGATTTTAAAACATATACAACTGTAAATCCCACTAGAGTAATAAATGCTAATCAAACTGAAAAGACACAAGCAATAAGCATGACAGAAACAACATTAAAAGACAACTATTACAAAATTCATGATAAATAAATGAATACTTGAAATGAAGAAATATTTCCCATCACTTTCTTGTAAACAATATACTTGATACTAGAGAATGCATCAAAGAGGATAATCATGTTTTCTCCTATCACTGATAAACACCTAATGAGTCCTCAACCACCAAAACATGACAAGTGTCCCTAAAATATGCTACTCCATGATATGATAATGGAGTCCCATTTATTAAAACCTACCAAGCAACCTAGTTCTTAAGGCCACCAAATACAGCCACTAAACACAGATGAAAAATAAAGCATCGCAAAAACATTAAAGAAAATCCTAATACAAAAAAATGCAAATATACACTCCATCTATAGTCTCCAGCAGTAGCTTCCTTCTAAAGAAAAACAAGTAAAAGAAGTATATATATATATATATATATATATATATATATATATATATATATATATATATTTATACACACACATGCACACACACACACACACACACACACACACACACACACTCACACACACACACACACACACACACACTCACACACACACACACTCACACACACACACATGCACACACACACACACACACACACACACACACACACACTCAGACAGACACACTCACACACACACACATACACACACACACACACACACACACACACACACACACACACACACACACACACACTCACACACTCACACAGA
This sequence comes from Protopterus annectens, assembly GCF_019279795.1. Classification (NCBI taxonomy): domain Eukaryota; kingdom Metazoa; phylum Chordata; order Ceratodontiformes; family Protopteridae; genus Protopterus; species Protopterus annectens. Next base: position 196,259,822 of record NC_056742.1, read on the forward strand.
CGCACTCACACAGACACACAGACACACACACACACACACACTCACAGACTCACACAGACACACTCACACACTCACACAGAGACACACTCACACACACACACACACACACACACACACACACACACACACACACACACACACACACACACACACACACACACACACACACACACACACACACACACACACACTCACACACACTCACACAGACACACTCACACACAAACACATACACACACACACACAAACACACATACATATATAAAATTCTCCTCCAACAGCATGAAACAATCCACCCAATAAAAACATCTCTGGATACCAACCAAATGAAGAATGCAACCCCTAACTGCATTCTTCGTTATAAAAATTTAAAATGTATTGGGGATTTCAGCTTGTCTCATGCATAATCATATGTAGCAAGATCTCTGTTTCTTTATTTATATTTAATCCTTGCTATGGGCACTTATTTTCCTTAACACTGAACATGGATACAGACTGCCTGGTCTCTTGCTAACTGTGTTTCTTAGATGGTAACACATGAAAAGAAAAACATCCTTGGGAGCAAAGTTATTGTGCTCTCTCAGCATGTGGCCCAGAATGAGTCAGATGTAGGCAATCAATGGCATTAGTTGTAGTGTAATCACCTCTTATCAATGCTTATCATCCCATAATAACATGACAGATTGGCTTTCTTTAGCACTTGTTTAACAATGGACTGCCTGCTGATAAGCAATGCATGATTTCTACTTCCTAATTCAAACGAAGGCTCATTTGTTTTGTTTTTTTTTTTCTTTTTATTTTATCTCAGAGTATTTAACAAAACATTTATAGTATGTGTACTGCTAGTTGTCAGTTTTAATTTAAAAAATGGCATTTTCTTTGCAAGAAATTAATAGTCCGATAATTTGCATATCACACTCATAACAACACTGACTTTTTTCCCTTTTTTTCCAGAGCAATATTGGTAAGTCTCATATTCTGACTACATACTGCAAGTATATTGGCTTGCTCATTGCTTGCTCAGTTCTTAGAATCTGTTTTCAGTTTTCATAATTATATATAGATAACTGGATAAGAAAAGTTAATGCAATGAATGTCTCACTTAATACATTAGTGCAAGGAAAGAAGTAATGGGTGAGCTGTCTCCTGACATTCATAAGAAAAGAGGGGGTGGCCAGAGGCTTTATGTGAATTTAATAGTAGAATTATGTGAAACTGCAACAGGAAGCATGAATTATGAATTATGAAGAGATCTCACAGGACAGATAAGTTGCCTTATTATGAGTGATGTTAGCCTGGTCCAAAGCACCCTGTTAATTCGGGTCAAGTTTATTTCCTCTCAGACCATATTTCCAGTATCAATACTCTTTTCCTTGGCCCTCCATAACACATGAGACAGGCCTCGTGGTTGAATTAAGGCTCATGACTCTTGAATCAAATAAGTTAAATATGACTTGGGGCAAGTGGATTAAGGACAATAACCGGTTACATTCATTAATCAAGACACTAAGAAAAACAGCATCATTTTCCAAGATCTATTGAAAATATATGGTGGAAAAATATTAGTGGTAATATGTATGATTGAAGGTAATTATCTCAGTTATGGATCAGTGAAAGGAAACTGTGGCAGTTCCAGGCCAATGCAGACAAGGGTGTAATCAGACCACAATACCTGTTCCACCACCAAGTTAAACTGCTTCACCTCCAGTATGAAAATCAAGTTCAAGGTGTGTCCAGATTTATGTGCTGCAGATGTAATTGCACGTGCAAACCTGAAACATCAAGTAAAACAACTGAACTCTTTAACTACACCTGCTGATTCATCACCTACCCAGATACTGAAGTCAAAAACTACAGCAAGGCGATGGCACCTCAAAACTAAGTAAATATGGAAATTGGCAAACTCTTGATGGATTCTACTTGCACTGCCAGGTGGATGGTAAATGAGGATAACATAACAGCTTTCTGTTTCAGCAAAAGAAAATACATTTCAAAAATCTGTTCATGCTAGAGACTATGTGCAGACACTGCGAAAAGGGATCAGGAAGTAGGACATTAGTCAAGTAAGGAAGGGAATATAAAAAAAAGAGGCGTGGATCCACTTTCTGAAGGGATGAGTATAAACAAGAAAGTAGGACAATCTGCTTTCTAGTTTGTGACATCAAAGTAGAGGACATAACTTTGTTTACTGATATACACACACACACACACACACACACACACACACACACACACACACACACACACACACGCATGCAGACACATGCACGCACACAGACATGCACACACGCACACATAAACACACACACACATACACGAGCACACACACATGCACACACATGCACACACATAAACACACACACACACACACACACACACACACACACACACACACACACACACACACACACACACACACACACACACACACACACACACACACACACACACATGAACACATATGATAAATTTATAATGCCAAACATCTGCAAAGCTGAACGGCTTTATATGGAACACAAAAGGTTGAAAACAGTAATTTGAAAAGACTGTGGTACAGAGGGGATTGCCTTTTGGCTCTTTCTCCACTGCAGTTGATATAAGTAGCTAGCATTGGGCTTCATCCCCCTTGAAATGTATGTCGAGTTTTTCTGAATTTGGAGTTTCAATGTCATGTATTCATTATAATGCTGTTTGACATTATAAATGTATACCACCCAAAAGCATTCACACACACACACACACACACACACACACACACACACACACACACACACACACACACACACACACACACACACTTATGTGTGTATACATGTGTTCATAAGAATGACAACCCTCACTGCAGTATGTAGCTGAGCATCTGAGAATACAGTTGTCTGAAAATTTTGCCAATACCAATCAAAGTAATATATGCGCTGCAATTCTAAGACACTAAAAGCAAGCTTTAAATAGTGTTTTACAATAGAATTCTGATTTTATTCTTGGTTTGTATTGGTTGTTGTTTCTTGACATCTGTTTATATAACCATATAATCCATCACATTTAAAAAGTATGGTTAATATAACTGTATGTATTATATTTTATATATGTATATATTTATATATATATATATGTATATATATATATATATATATATATATATATATATATATATATATATATATATGTGTGTGTGTGTGTGTGTGTGTGTGGTTTATAAAGCAAAAATGCAGAATATTGACTAGTTATAATAATCAAAACAACCTTATCACCATGACTATCTTTCCATATAACATAATGCAGACAAGGCCAGGCAGTCATTCTCTTGGGCTATTGCATTCTTATTCCAACAGTAAGCTATGCAGCACAGGTCTGAAAGCCACCTAGTGAGAAGGAGAAATAGTTACCAGCTTCTTTTTATTGCATGAGGCAAACAAAAAATCATCTCCAAATCAAAAGCTGCCAAGTGAAGTTATTCCATATCAATTACAATACCGGAAATTTCTCATGGCAATCATTAAATAGTCATCACCATTTTTAAAAGTAATGACATAGTCAATTTTAAAATGCACAACAGGCTCACTAAAATGGCTCAGTCAGTAGCAATGTTTAAACATGCATTTATTTACTTACTTACCATCTGATAACCAAGTAGGTGAACCAGTCCACTGACTCTTTTCATTTATGACCTAAGCTCAGCGAGCAGCAAATGCAATACCTCTAAGAGCATAAAATCAGTACATAGTTTAACACAATTTACAGTCTATAAGGATAACATAATGTAACATAACAATTGCAATACTCAGGGAGGCCCTAACTTATTGCAGAATAAAAACAAAATACAGAAAGAAGATGACAGATATAGTACAAGATGATTATATGTTGTGTATATACTACAAAACAGAACAAAATGCACTTAATTATTAAGCTGTTTTATGTCATGTTGTTGAGTTTCTTGACTCAGCCTAAAAATGTTGTTACCCCATACCATGCTAATGAAGATCAACCATTATTATGCGAACAGTAACACTCAGATTTTGTCTGAAGGTGGACTTTTACTGCAATTTTAAGTTGTTCTATAGTTTTCTGATTTTTAACTTCAGGAGGTAAATGGCTCCAGGTGGTGTCCCAGTAACGAGAACTCTTTTTATCTGACAGTAGTTTTGAATGAAGAGCAGATCAGGCTAAGACTACTGCCCTGGGAGCATTTTTAAATCATAGCTGTGTTCCTGGGTATTAAGTGGAGTAACCATGTTTTATGGTCTTGAAGTTAAGTATACTTAGCAGAAGTGTTGCTTAGCTGGTCAGAGATAAGGAATCTGTGTTTTCAAGCAGCTTGCAGTGGTGTGTGTGAGCGCTTGCTAAAAGCATAAATCTAGAAATCTTATTTTCTGCCACTTGAATTCAACAAGTATTATTAGCTGAATGTAGCACCAGAAAAGGAAGACTGAATTTGAGTTCAGGTAACAGAATGTGTTTAGCTATAGCTAATCTGGCAGCAGGTGACTTTTTTTTTTATTTTGTAGCAAAGGTTTAGAAGGGTTTAGTAGTGGAAGCATCTGTATATGCAATAAAGGAAGAATGGGACTCAGATCTGTCCTAATGACATTAAAAATGAAAGACCATAACATTAGCCTCCTTATGGTTGATTAGGAACTTGCTGGTAGAGGACTAGCTACAGAGTTGCATGAAACTATCTTGCTATTTGCTTTGCAGGTCAGTGTGTATATTACTGGAGTCTAGAAGGAGAGTGCCATCTGCATGTAACACTACTTTATGATTTGGCAGTTCAAGGAGAATATATTTAACTTTCTTTCCTTTCCACTACCATAATTTCTTCCTTCTCTTTTTCCTGTATCCTGATTGTTCCCCTCTTTAATCTCATATATACTGTACAAAAAAAAAAAAAAATTCTATCACATTTCTTTGTCAATTTGTTACTCACGCTATGTTTTATCATTTGTGTATTCCAAGTATTTACTTATTTGATTATTAATCTTATCTTGTAATTGCTATTTCCTCTTACATGTGTTTTACGTGTACTAATTCAATTTTGTATACAATCTACTAACTCAATTTTGTACATAATCTTTTCATCTTTGTTTTCATCCTTTTATCTTTCGATCCTTTTATGTTTTTGTTTAGACTTGTAATAACCACTGGAGCTTTTCTCCCCGGGCCTCCACTTAAAATGGACATACATCCAGCTGGACTAGCCCGGTCAACAAATGTAAAATAAAATAAAATAAAAATAATACAAAGAGAGAAAATAGGTGTCCCAGTATAGATCCTTGGGTTACAGCTATGATAACATTGCCTATAAAGGAGGAAGAGAAGTTATTGTATTAAACTTGAAAGGTACAGTACTTAAGATAGCTTTGGTGACACTGAATTCTTTTCTAGCTACAGTTGAGCGTTTTTAAGTATGTTGAGAAACAAATCATGGATAACAGTTTCAAAAGCCTTTATCATGTCAATGGACAGTGAAGCTGTAATTTGGCCTTCATTCATGTTGCAGTAAATATGCTAAAGATGTTATGAAAACCATGTTGGGCATCAAAGAAGGGACCACATCTATTCACGTGGTTTAATTGTTGGTGGTAGAGAAGTTCTTCAAATATTTTTGTGATAGGCAGAGATAGGAAATGGGTTTGTAATCGTTTAGTCCATTGGGTCATGGCACTTTGGGGTGAGGGATTATTGCAAAGTGCTTGAAAGCTGGGGGACAGAGCATGACATAAGTGACAGATTGAAGAATTGGATAAGAGGTTTGGCATAATATAAAGCTGGTATTTTGCAATAAAGCAAATAAGAAAACAAATTATCAAATTAACCTCAGTATATTCTCACTCACATTACAGATTATCACTTACATCATGGTGCAACTTGCACATGCATTTTTACTGCTAAAAGAAGATAACAGAGAAACAAATGCAAATCAGTGTATTACATTGTAATTCAGAAAATTATTAATATTCCTAAACTAATGCAATGACATTTTTTTGCTCCAAGCATATGTTTTCACAAAAAAATCAATACACATACATTGCAGTAGTGAGTCCTTATCATCAGTGTCCGATAAGATCAATACTCTCCATGAAGAAAGCACCTGACACAGACTTCCCACAATCATTCCAGATGAACTTGCAGGCAAAATCACAAAAAAAGTTTTGTTTTTGAAGGGGGCAAGTGTTTCTACATACCCGCACCCCTTATACATATTACATATATATATATATATATATATATATATATATATATATATATATATATATATATATATATATATCAACGTCAGGGCTGGTAACTCGGCACGTAAAAATTAACTACCAATCATTAGTGGACCGGAGTTCCGCTGTGGCGACCCCTAACTGGGAAAAGCCGAAAGACACAAACAAATATATACCAACTACATGCTCACACAGTGTTGTGAAAAGGAAAAATCAGCCAGTAAATAAGGAAAATAGTCTTGCACGAACTTGATGTTTCCAGCTGCAGGTATCAAACCCATGGGTTGGTGCATTTTTTGGGAAGCTTGCTCCTTATAGTTTTTCACTGGTCACCTAGGTTTTTCAGCAGCTGTTTAGCTGACAGAATAGAAAGTATAAAGACATTTGCATCTTCTCTAGAACTGCAGTACAGACAATAAGCAGTGGAATACGTAGAAAATCATGAGCTTTGAAGTACAGCAGTATACTAAACATGTTTGCATTCAAATTACATATTCATTTTTTACAAGAACATGAATCAACATGAGTCAAATGAAGTTTCTTTTTTTAGGAATATTGCATTTCTGTATCTTGTTGAGTCAGAACTTTAGATTCCATCTCGTTGAGTTTCCCTTCCTGTTCACCATTTTTTTCTAACTGTACACCACTAACAATGGTCACATTTTGTGCAGCGGTGGAGTTGTTTATTACATGAGGGTGCATTAATTCCTGGGGTGGGGGATGGCTTCTTCTCTTGGAAAAAAAAAAACACATTAAAAACATCTCATCAAATTCAAGATAGAACTGATTGTTTTTGTCTTGTTGAGCCTTCACTGAATTATAACTTGGTGCAGGTAAAACAGACTGCAGCTATGTTCCAGATTCCTAATACTATGAATAATCTGTAATTAAATACTCTGTACCCCTGCCAGCAGTAGTTTATTTGTATTTAATTTCTATGCAAGCAGTATTTTAAACTGTAGAAAACCATCTCTCTTAAATGTAATAACACTTTCTATGTTCCTTTTTTGATAATACAACTTGTTCCATTTTGAAATTGCAATAATACTCAGTTAAGGAATAGTTTGTATTCATATCTACTTGTGTTTGGTCAATTTTACTTTCTTCTTATAGTAATACACCAGCAAGTGTGAATATATATCTCAGCATAACCCATATCCTGACATTATATTATCACTGTACTACATACCACAGTATAACAAAACGTGGTTCTATGATCATTTGCACAAAGATTGCCAACACTTTTCAGTTTAAGGATTTCTGAAATGAATTGGTTGCTACTAATATAAAAACTGTGGGAATTTACTAGAAATAATATTACATTTGAAATTAATGTGGTTTTATTATGCAAAGGTCATATGCTATTATTCATTTTACTTTCAGAACTGTACTGTTAGCACAGCTGTCATGAATCTTTTTCCTCTTTCTTTGTTAGACCAATTATGATGATCCCTTTATGCTTATAGAGGTTTATTCATGTATGAGATGTGCAAAATGACTTAATATGAGAACTAAAGAAACCATAGTTAGTCTTCATACATTCAAGTTAATCAACTTGTGTCTTTATTCTTTCACAACCAGGCTATTGAATTTTGTCATTGGACTGTTATTGTAGGCTTTCCATGATCTTTTTTGAATCAGTGCAAATAACAAAATATTCATTACTCTTAATTGCCAGAGTTAAGGGGAATTTATTAAAATTCTTATCAGGTAACACAGTAAATGAGGCAATTTTGTCAGTCCAAGAATTCCATGGTTATGTAAGAAGCTAACTTTTCATGTTCAGAATGTTCATTCTGCCTCAGTATTTAAAACAGGTTAATTTAACATAACTACTATATCCATAAACATAAACCTACTCATGAAGAACTACAGCTTTAAGGCTCATTGTGATAACAACTAATTATTAGGTTGTGTAAAAATCTATGCATCAGTGAATATGAAGCATGTGCATTATGGAAAGAAATTTTGCATTCCTACAACTCAGTTTATTTTAAATCTAGTCTTTTATCTTCATACCCCACTCAGTGAGCCAGTCAGTATCCTGCATGATTTGAAAAATATATTGGCATCATTGTGAAGCAATATTTCCTTCTTCTCCCTCCTTCACTTATGTAATGATGGGGAGTAGGCAAAAATACTCAGGCCCTAACCAACACTCAGTATGTCTTCATTCAGTAGCAGATATTACTTTTATTAGTGGGTCCCTAATGCATGGAAACACCACTTTGTATACAACCATTCTATTAAATAAAGCAGGGCTTAAACAGCTGTGAAAATCATCAAATAAGTATCAGACAAGTGATAACAACATTGGCGGTGACAAATCTTCTTATGCTCAACAGGAGAAAAAAATACTATATCCTGTTGCATGACTGAACTAAATTCAAACCAGTGCAGGAAAATGCCAACAAAATCCCAAATGCATAGAAATGCTGAGTGTGACAGACAGTGCCAGTAAAATGGCAGCACTCAATCTGATGGAGGAAAGATACAGAAAAATACAGCTGCCATCTTGAAAAAGCTCAGAAGTAATGCCTTTACTGCCTCAAAATCAACTTGCATTCCTCAAGTTTAAATCAAACGAGATCTGCGGTTAATAATAAATGACAGAAAATGTGTGATATAAAGTTCCATATTTATAGTTTTTTATGAATGCTGTAAAACATTAGGAATCAATAAAGTAAGGATTCCTTGAAGTGATGACTCACATTTTACACCTATTAAGAACTATTAATCTCAAGTGTTCATCATAAGGACCATTGTTTCATGAATTCAAAATATGACTGCGTAAAGCCATTAGAGAATGTTAATATTCTGCTCTGGTATTAAAAGCTAACCATCTCACTCAATGTGTGGCTGCAACATCTTGTCACAAACTTGAGAGTGAGGATGGCTATTAGAAAGGAACAGTGTCATACCCAACTGCTTTTTTTCCCCCACCAAATTGGACGTTTGACCTTTTTACTTTGAGCAGTTATTTATTATTATTTATTTATTTATTTACATTTGTTGACCGGGAGTGTCCGACTGGACGTAGGTCTATTTTCAGCGGAGGCCCGGGCAGAAAAGCTCAAGTTAAAATATACAGACAGTAGTTACATTGGATTTACATAGCAATTAACAATTTGATCAACATAGCAATTAACAATTACAAACATAGTTACAGATGAAGAACATAGTACATCGGTAGGCAACTAGAATCTTTGTAATCTGTGAAGTACATAACAGACTTTAACAATTGTCACAATAAGAAGTTCCTGCTGTATAATAAGTAGTTAGGCTTATGAGCATCCGAGCTTGCCATAATCAAGGTAGTTAGTGGGGTGGAAAGAAAGGTAGTGGGTGGATGGGGTGGATGATCTTAGAGGGGGAGTTGCAAGGGCATAGCCAGCATGTTATTAGGTGAGCTTTTAGTGGGTGCATGATGGTATGGAGGTAATTGTGGGTGGGAGGGAGTTCCATAATTTGGCTATGGTGCAAGAGAATATTGCTTCACCAGAAGTGCTATTTGCCTTAGTGACCTGTAAGTGATTTTTGTTGCTGGATCTGGTGGTGCGATAGGGTTGGAGTAGATTCTGGAGGGATGGGACTTACAGTGGATGGTTTACTAGTTTGTGGGTGAGTGTGAGCTGATACCATTGAAGGAGGTGAGAGAGTTCAAGCTAGCCCAGTTCAGCAAGTGAGAGACAGTGGTGACTATGTTAGGTTGCCCCTGTGGTGAATTTGGCGATTTTGTTGTAGCAGGTCTCTAGCTTATTTAGATCGCATTGACTTAGGTTGGTAAATATTGGAAAGGCATAAAGTAGGGTGGAGATAAGGTGGGAATTTGCTACTGAAATCTGCTTTGGTGAGAAGTTGCTTATTTCTGTATAACGCTCCTAGTTTTTTGTGGACTTTTTTATGGTCATGGATATGTGAATGTCAAATTTTAGTTTATTGTCTATTTCCACTCCTAGCAATCTGGTGTGTTCTGTTGGGTGTATAGTGGTGTTGTCTTTTGCTGTGATGTTAAAGTGAGAGTTGTTTTGAGCATGTTTGGTGGGTTGGAAGATATGTAGTTTAGTTTTGTTTGGGTTGAGTATTAATTGGGCATCGGATAGCCTAGTTTCAACTGAGGAAAAGGCTTCCTGTGTGACTTTTTGCAGTTTGGGTAGGGACTGGTCTGAGCAGATGATGGTTGAGTCATTTACGCATTGTATAAGTGTGCCATGTTTGGTGGCAGATGGTAGATTATTGGTGAAAATAGAGAAGAGTAGGGGTCCAAGGATGGATCCTTGGGGGACCCCTATAGAGACAGGTAGTTGGGGAGATATGTCATTCTGCCATACAATGGATTTTTGGCAGTCAGATAGGTAACTCTGAAACCAGTTGGTGACTGATTGAGAGAAGGATCGGCATTGAGGAGATAGTTGAGGTGTTTGTGTGGGATCATGTCAAATGCTTTAGATAGGTCTAGGAAAGTAGCAGAGGAGAGATAGCCATTGTTTTTATGCTGAAGGATAGTGTTAGTAAAGAAGAGTAAGGCAGTGGTGGTGCTATGGTTTGGTCGGAAACCATGCTGAGTATTGAAAAGGAGGTTGTTAGTAAGGAGATATTCTGAGACCTGAGAGTGAATGCATCCCTCTAGTATTTTGGAGAGTGGAGAGAAAATAGCTATGGGGCAGTAATTGGTTAGTTCTGTTAAGGGACTGTCTTTATGGAGGGGAATTATATGTGATACTTTCCATAGTGTGGGAATGTAACTTTCTGACAGAGATCAGTTAATCAAGATGGATACTGGGTAGGCTAGATCATCAGCTGTGATTTTTAGGTATTCACTTGGGAGTTTGTCTGCTGCTAATTTGGTGGGCTTAAGTTTAGTTAAGAGTTTTTTTTATGTTGGAGGTAGGAACAGAAGAAAAAGAGAAGACAGAGGGGGGATTAATAGTTGAAGATGTGGGTTGGAGGGGAGGGGGGTTGTGTTGTCTAGCTAGTGATAGTATGGTTTATGTGAAGTGTGTGTTGAATGAGGTAGCAATATTTTTGGAGGATTGAGGGATGTTAGGAGGAGGGGTACTGACTTTACCTGGGTGGAGGATGGAGTTTATGGAGGACCAGAATTGTTTGGGGTTGTGTTGGGAGGATTCTAGGGAAGAATGGTAGTATTGGAATTTGTCCTGTTTTATTAGCTTTTTGACTCTATTGCGTAGTTTTAGGAATTTCTGTCTAGTTGAGGGGGTTCTGGTTTTATGCCATTGCTTCCAGGCTTTATCCCTGTTTTTCATTTCTGACTTAGTGGTTTTCTGTAGCCATGGGGAGGGTTGTGCTTTGGTTCTGGAAAGTCTTATGGGGGCATGGTAATTAAGGATGCTCAGGAAGGTAGTATTAAAAAATTCAACTGTGTCATCAAGACTGAGGTACTTTAGAGGTTGCCAGTTACATTCTTTGAGGGATGAGATGAATGTGAGTAGGTTAAAGTTTAGTTTTTTACATATTTGATGGTAGATGACAGGTTTAGCTTGGTATAGGTGTTTTTTGAGTAGGAATGTTGGGGAGTGATCACTGAGGCTATCTGATAAGCAGCCTGTTATATATGGCTGGGGGCTCTTACTCACTAGTATCCAGTCCAGGGTAGTGTGCTTGCTGGAATTTTTATTTATCCTGGCTGGCAACTGGACTAGTTGGGTGAAGCCATGAAGGTTTATATGATGGGTTGGATGGTTGTCAGAACAGGATTGCCAGTCAATATTGAAATCACCTAAAATTATAATTTATCATTTCTTCAGGCTATGGTATACATTCTTCTATCTTATAATTATTTTGAAATAGCTTAGTTTTTGCTATTATTCACACCCAGTATTTCCTCCACTGTACTACATAAATCCAACCTTTGGTATTCTGTCACTTTTGTTTCAACTGACCCCTTACTCCCCATAACCCAAAATAACATACTATTTCCTTTTAAATTGCAAACAAGAAGCCTGTAAACTATTCCTCTTCCTCCACTTGAACCTTTTCTATCCTCAGTGCCATATAGATAATGCTACTTGAAAATATATGAAAAAAAAATTCACTTTTTTAATCTTTCTTTTAACTTCCTGGCTATACTTTTCCCATTAGCAATGGATACAATGCAACAGGCTTTTGACTCATTTAATCCTCAACCTCAGCTGATACTACTGTATTCACTAACAGGGAGGGTGGGAGGTTGGCATAATGGTTAAGGTGTTTACTTTACAGACACAAGGTGCAGAGTTTGATTCTCACATGGGATAATTGGCTAGGCTTAAAATGGCCCACAAGGGCAGCCTAGTACTAATCTATGAACCTAACATCCATTTTTGTTGTGTAATACAATGCCTCTCTTGAGTCCCTAAAGCAAATCTCCCAAAGCACCTTGCTTCAGCAAATATTATACAGCAAAGTTGAACACTTTTAATATCTAGTACCCATGTTCCTCATAAAACCACTTGCCCTTCTATTGCAAAATATCATGCCATAGAGGAATGGAACTTCAGAGTCCTGATGAGATGAAGTCAGTTAATGGCCCAGATGTTAGAATCAGGAACTACAGATATAGGTTATATAAAGCAGATATTTGCAGTTATGAAATTAATGATTGTTTTTACTAAAGATAACTAAAACAGTGTTCAGGAAAAATGTTTTCTGTTATAATAAGGCATGTTATACACAGTTTCAGTGGACCACTATGGAGGAAGCACCCTTTGCAGACCTTTTTATGGTCTCTTTTTTGATTCCCTTTATATTTCTGCTGTTAGGACCTACACATTTTTGCATGGGATGGAAATATGGTGTCACCACCTGGATGAGTATTAGTTAATACAGAACAGCTCATGATATTTGTTTTAACTATATCAACAATACTAAGCTTGGTACTGGTTTTGCATTAACGTCAGAAGTTTTTACAAATGTTATTTTTGATGTATTAGTGCCTAAACTGTTAGATGACACATTGCATTATTCTCTTAACAATAACCATTTTTTCTAAGAATTCATTGTTAGTTGTGAACAGATGTCATCAAACATATTTCATTAGAAATATTCTCAAGTCACAATTTATGTATTTAAAATGTAATCTTTCATCAAATCTGAATTTGATTTGAGACAGGGATGCCTGCATCCAGCTTTCATCAATGCAGTCAATCATCACGGGGATGTTTATTCTAGTGATGAATTATTAGAATATTGTGAAAATACAATGATCAGGGAGTGGCAAACTAAGATTTATTACTAGATATTACAATAAATTCTCCAAAACCAGGGAAGTGTGTCAGAAATAGGTGTCCATTTTATAAGATGACAAAGTTAGAATTCTAGTCTATCTGGATAATGTTAATTAACATTGTCTTCTTTTCGCAACCTAGTTGTACTACTGTAATTGATTTTACTACTGCCTTATTTCATGTAATGAAATCCTTGTCTGTTTTAGTGTATTAACTTACCGGCTACACTTCTTGTGGACCCAGTGATGAAATTAGCACTTTCTTTCTGCTGATTATTGTGCTGTTGATTTTAAATAACATCACAACATTTCACCTCATTTGTGCTGCACTGTTGCTCACTTTTGCTATGCTAACAGTAGTGGAATTACGTTTAAATAATATTATACTATTGTACCTTGTGGCTTTGGTTCTGTTACTTACTACTGACAATGTCTAAGTTTATACTACAGTCTTTTTTGTTATCAAGACAAGGTATAAAACATAGCTTGCAACTTACTGATTGCACTTTTTTAGTCACTGAAATTGCTGCATTTCTGCGTGTTAATGATTTCTGTAGTGTTACACCATGTAAAGGATAGTACTGAACAGGATTACCTGTGTGATGGTACTTTGGATTACTAGGGTGACTGCTAGAATGAAACTTCGCCAAAACTATTTTCTTTATAATTACTGCACTTGAAACTACTCAGTGACATTATTTGTAGTTATTACAGTTACCAAACCAAATCCATTGTGTTAGACTATGCTTTGATCACTATTTTAAGTGGTTTGGCAAAGACAGCTTTAGTCTGCTGAGTAAAGCTGTCTGGTTTACATTCGTCACCTGTTTCTGGTTTACTTATTGATCCTGGAACTTTTACATTTATTTATTTATTTCTTTGACATGTGTTAACCGGGTTGGTCCAACTGAGCCAATGGCGCATTTTCAGTGGAGACCACAGGCGAAAAGCTCCAAATATATGCACAATTACATTGCTTGATAAATATATACAAAACACAGGTAAATTACATCTTGGTTCAGTTATTTAACAAAGGTTGATATATGTTTGTCAAACTATACAATAAACACATTAAAAAAAGAAGAAGAACCAAGAAACATAATGATAGTACTATATAAATGAGGAGAGAGAGAGAGACCATAGAACCCTTTTTACTAGATCTACTTAGCACTTCGTTCGAGGGGGGGGGCGGAGATTACCGGGGCATATCTTGAGGTGGATTAGGTATTGTTTGAGTATGCTCTTAAATTTGTAGGCCTGGGGTATGCTTTGTTAGGGTCAAGGGGAGCTTGTTTAATAGGGTGGCAGAAGAGTAGGTGTATATATTCTGTCCTGCAGATGTATTGGGTTTGTGAATATGTACTAGGCATTGATCAGAGCTCCTGAGAGGTCAGGTTGATGTATATAGTGAGACTAATGAGGAAATACTTGGACAGGAGGAGGGTTTATTGATAATGGAGTGGATTGTGAGAAGTTGGGTAGGTTTGAGGTGGTTGGGATACTCAAGCCAGTTATGTGACTTGACAGCCAGACAGAGGTGAGTTTTGGCATGCAAATTGGCAACAAATCTAGCCACTATGTTATAGGTGGATTTTAGTTTAGAGAGTAGCGTAGACTGTAGGTTAGTAAAGATTTGTGAACTATAGAAGAGGTTGAGAAGGAGGTAGGCATTGGCTAGCATTATTCTACATTCCAGGGTGAGGAATTTTTTGTTTTGGTAAAAGAGACCTAGCTTTTGATGGGTTTTCTTAATGCTGTCATGGATGTGTAAGTCAGATTTCAGTTGGTCATCTATGATCACTCCGAGGAGCTTAGTTTTGGTTTCTGGGGCTATTATGGTGTTGTTGAGAGAAGAGATGGAGCTAGAGTATTTAAGACAGTTGAGTGATTTTTGGGAGAAAGAGTAGGAGTTTGTTTTTTGGGGGGTTGAGTATGAGCTGGTGTCTTGTTAGCCAGGATTCTGTGAGGCTGAATGATGTTTGTGTGAGAGTTAGAAGGTCCATTGGGTTATCGGCTATAGGGATAATGGTGAAGTTGTTGGCATACTGTGTGAGGGAGGACTGGGGACAGGTTGTGTTGATTTCATTGATAAAGATGTTAAAGTGGAGGGGTCCAAGGATAGAGCCTTGTTGGATACCTATTCTGATAGGAAGAAAGGGGGAGAGAGCAGATAGCCATTTGACAGATTGGTGCCGGTCAGAAAGGTAGCTGCTAAACCAGGATATAGTAGATGTGGACAAATCAAGTAGACAGAGTTTTGAGTGGAGGATAGGGTGTGAGACAGTGTCATAGGCTTTGGAGAGATCTACAAATAGGCAGGATACTAGTTTGTTATCTCTGGCTTGGGAAATAGTGTTGGTAAAGGGGATGAGAGCAGTGGAGGTGTTGTGGTGTGGACCAAAGCCATGCTGGGTGGGGGGGATCAAGTTACCTTGTAAGAGCTGGGCCATGATTTGTTTGTGTACACAGTGTTCTAGAATTTTGGAGACAGGAGAAGGTATTGCAATTAGTTGAAAGTTAGAGAGTTCTAAGGAATTTCCACCTATGTATATGGGTATGGTGTAAATTGTTTTCCAAGAAGTTGGGACAGTTGATTCAGTGATGGAGCAGTTTATTTGGATGGAGACCAGGTATGCTATGGATGTAGCAGCGAGATTTAGGAAGAGAGATGGCAGGTTGTCTGCTGATGGGGAGCAAGGTTTGATCTTGAGGAGGAGTTTTTAATGTATTTTGTAGCGACTGGTTTTAGAGAGAGAAGGGAGTTATCGTGAGGAGGAGTTGTATGTGGTGAGGGAGGGGGAGGAAGATAAGTCTGTGTAAGTTTACTTATGGTGTTGTTAAAGTAGGAGATAAAGATGTTTGCGGTTTTGAGAGTTGAGTTGTTGGGACAGGGGTTGGGTGTGGATGGATTTCCTGAGTAGATGATTCAGTTGATAGTGTTCCAGAACTTTTTAGGGTTTCTGGAATGAGTGGTCTGGTTTGATGGTAGAAATTCTTTTTATCATGATTAATGTATTTTTTAGTGAGGTTACGGAGTTCCCTATAGGTTTGGAAGTGGGAGGGTGATTTAGTCTTGGACCAAAGTTTCCAAGCAGAGTCTATTTTTTGAATAAGTGTACAAGTTGAGTGTGTGAGCCAGGGGGAGTTGTGGGAATTTTTTTTTTATTTTGCATTTATTTAATCATACATTTATTTATTGCACTTGTGAATACTAGAGAAGTTGCAGGTCATTGTTTCATCCTTCAGCCATATCCAATATTATCACCCTGCTATAGTCCAGTCAGTTAACCCCCATCTATCTTATACCAAAAGTAAGTTATTAAACAATCGTGTTTTGTTATATCCCCTTCAGCTTCACAAGCCAGTACAGAATCTCAGTCAGTTTTTGCTGTTTTTGCAGCACTTGCTGATCTTAAACAACATGATATTGCCGGGGAAAGATTGTTTTTTCCTCCCAATTTTATGGATTTTATGAAACTGCCAGTAAAGCCATAGATAATGGTGCTTGTGTTGAGGTTGTATATTTAGATCTATTAAAGGCATTTGAAAGAATCCCTAATGCAACAATAAATAATTCCTCTGTAAAGCATAAAATAAATCCTTATGTTATATCTAAATATGCTGATGACATTAAAATTGGATTGTAACATCAGTTTTAGATTATTCAGCTTTCAATTCATGTGTCCAAGCTATTAGACTATTAGAACAGTTTAATACAAAGACCATGGTGTGTATATATATATATATATATATATATATATATATATATATATATAGTCTTAATTAACATTTAAAAATAAATGATTATGCTGGTAAAGCAAAGGTACTGCAAAGGTATTGTGTGTCAAGGGGCCTCCTGAGAAATTATTTGACCAGATCTGTCCCATTGAAGTAATTGGCAATGTATACCAAAACTATAATTGAATTCAACTCATTATTTTGTATATATTCAAGAAATAAACATTCCATATTAGAAAGTGTCTAAAATATTTACTAAAAGAACTATGAAGTGCAGGACAATCACATTTCAGGAACATTCAGTAAACATAACTTACTTTCTATCAGTTATCACTGGCTACTTGACAGACCGTTTCTAGCATATCATGTAGTCCATGATGAAGAAAAACAAGTTTTGTTCAATACTGAGTGCAGCTTCTCTTGGGGCAACTTATATCTTTCAAGTAGGAAAATGCAGAACTACTTTTACATCAAAGTTTGTTAACCAAAGTGTTGTATGATCATAGCACATATTGCCATTACAAGTTAGCAGATGTTACTCACTAAAATAATTCAACAAGTTATAAGATACTTGGTTTGGTGTGAGCCTGTATTATGATGGGCCTTGATCTTTAAGCAGCTTACACTATGATAGCACTACTTATTTTGAGATGATGCAATAACCATTTCATAGTTACAGAATTATCTTAAATAAATACTCAAAATCACTGTTAAACCAGAAGACAAGCCTTAAAACAACAGAATAATCCCTGTTACTACACTTCAAGGATTCAATATGAGAGAGGTGCAATATTTACTTAACTTGAAGGATACCTTCGTACCTTAGAACACATTTGATAAGTACAACATAAACACACACAATAGCACAGAGGACATCCATTAAATCAGGTTATGCTGAGGTTGATTAGAATGCATGTTTAAATTTCCCTATACCAAAGACTAAGAAATCTCAGACATTAGTTAACATGGCAATACAATCACCTTTACCCTTTACGTTTATAGTCAGTACTTTTTCTAAGAGTTTCATGGGTATAGACCCCAAAAATATATGGCCAACTAAGACTGCGGCTAGCCATGATAATATTTTAGCAATAAGTGACTCTACTTTTTGGCATATAGACACCACCGTTACCAGACTGGATAAGAATAGAATTAAAGTTAGCAGTCTTTTAGTGCCCGCAGCGAAGATACAAAAGTTCTTCAATCTCTCCATCCTGGCAAACACATTTATTATCTGATAGTGGGGTCCATGTAGATGTGAATGCCTTAGGCACTCTACCCAGAGGGACATGATATGGACGGAAATGACTGAGTTTGCTATGCATGTGTTTGAGGCAGAAAAGACACTTGTCTTGTGCAGTATTTTGCCATCACCCAGAATGATGCTGTAATTCAAAGACAAGATTATTTGGTATTTAGATGTTTTCATTCTAAAGGAATCCAGTATGCTTCAACTTGGAATGTGATAGTAGACGAACCTTCCTGCTTTGCCAGGGATGATTTGCACCTCTCTTGCTAAGGCTTTTTTGGATATAGTCTTTGATTTCTCAGTACTGCCTTTTTTAGACCAAGGCCATCTGTTGGAAATTCCATCCTAGTAAATTTTAATTTTTAATAAATATATGTGTATTTATTTAATGTTAGGAGTCTAAACAAAAAAAATGTCCAAGTTTGAGGCACTTCTGTCTCTTAAAATGCATTCATATATGCATATTTACAGAAAAATAGTTTCACAGGAATGAAAGTCCCCCTCTCTGTTCCTGGATATAAGACCTATTATGTCATCAGACATGTTGGAAATTGTGGGGGAATGTCAGCTGCCTTTTGAAATGCTGGCAGTCATAATGCTGAGTGTCTACATGCAGAAAACAAAAAATATAAACTGCAGGAGAACAGCAAATCTCAAACACAGCTCTTCTCGTTTAGTCTTCTTTTTTGCAGGGGGAGACAAGTTCCTCTGCAATCCCCAATGTAAAATACAAGCCCCTACACAGTCCCTGATCTTATGTATACTAATTCTGAGATCACCATTGATCAGAGAAAAAGGAATATTTCTACAAATTTTCAGACTTGGTATATGCAAGTCCATTGTTTTATCTATTCAGTCTCAGCATTTTAGGACTGCAAAAAGCAGTTCCCAACTTTTCAAAAAGTCACCAGAAATATCAGTATTTGTCAAGGATATTATGGAATCATGACAGATATAACAGGACATCACATTTGAACTCACAGATGTCAAAATCAACATAAAGAAGACTAATTACCATTTCATAGCTACTTACAGAATAGTTTCAATGTCCCCTTTTGAGCACAAATTAGCTGAAATCCTCATTAAATCTGATACCTTTCTACTTGGAAACTTCGACTAACTATCAGTAAACTGTCTGATGTACAATGTCAGTAGCTGACATGACCAACAGTTCCTTGGTATTATAAATGCTAACTCTCTTTTAAAAACAGTTATCCGTTGTACTAGAGCTACAATAGCCAATGTCCTCACAAATATGATCACTTCTTGTACATCTCCATATACATAATCTTGCCTTGTTAAACCAGATACTAAATTAGTTAATCTTTCCTGCAAAACCTATGGTACTTCCCTTGAAAATACTTCTGTGTTTAAGGATTTCTCAAAAGCAAAAACCCTCTTCAGTTACCTGATGACCTAAATCAATTATCCTCTTCTATCAAATGCCAGTGTTAAAGTTGCTGCTTTGCTTGCTCAGTCTCCCTCTTTCAGGTAATAGCTGATTCCTACAGTGACCCTGTAGACAGTACCCACTACCTGAGTAGCTTTCAAGTCAAAAGAGAAACATAACTAAGCTGCCAGATCTTTCATCTGTATCACACACACACACACACATACGCACACACACACACACACACACACACACACACACACACACACACACACACACACACACACACACACACACACACACATGCACATCCACCTTAGGTACAATTACTAAGTTCCCAATAGGCCTACTGCATGTCTGTAAAATGTGGGAGGAAACTGGAGTATCTGGAGAAAACCCATGTGGGCATAGGGAGGGCATGGAATTCAGCATGAATAACTCCCACTTGATTAGCTGTATTGAAAAGGCAGACTTTATCTGTACCAAATATAATCTGAATTGTAAAAATAAGCCTCTACAGTGGACTACCCATATAAATAAATTATATAACAAGAGAAAGAACTTGGACAATGTTTACAACAGGTCTCCTTCTAATTGTCTTAACAGCACCCTTAAGCAAACTACTCAAACCTTAGTATGAACTTAAAACAGCCACTTACAACAAAAATGACTACAGATCTTTTTTTAGCTATGTCAGATAATAACTAAATACCAAACAATGTTCATAGCTAGTCTGCAATACTTCTATACACTCTGATGCAGAGGAAATAGCTAATATCCTAGCTGACAAATTTAGCATAACATTTTCACCATCCACACAGTTCCATCTTTTCCAGAGATTGCACAGTCCTCACCACCCATTTAATTATCATACAAGTTCTTTTGGCCCTCTCAAAATTTAAGAACACCTCATCTATAGGCCCTGATAATATGTTGCCATATTATCAGTGTCAAATGTGGCCTATCTGAGACCCTCTATTAAAAAAAAAACACAAACATCCCAAACCAAAGGTGGTAAAAATTAAATAATTTCAAAAAATAATAATCATCTCTATTTGTTCATTTGAAGAGGAAGTAGAATTTATCATATCTCTTTTTGTTCATAGAGAATATAAAATAGAAGAATTGCTAAAAATAGTTCAGGAAGTTAAATGTAAGAGACAGACACTTTTTCCACCCACTCTTAAAATCCTTCACAAAAAATATACATAAGAATTCTCTTTTTCACAGAACTACTTTTTGCCATCTTGACATGTCTGTTGACAGCAGTAGTATTTGTTTTATGATTACCAACAATTGAAAAATATTGGAAGGTAATTTGAACTTGATTCAAGTAATAGGACCTTCCTCTAAGTTTGTGTACAGAAATACATGCAATTTTGAGACTTTGTTGCAGAATGATACAACCAATATACCAACAACTGACACAATGTCTAATAAAAAGAAAGCAATATATAAATGTGGGGAGTGCCAAGTTTGTAGGTTCATTTTAGAGGGACCGCACATTAGTTTACAGCACATGGAAGAGACGACTGAGGTCCAAGAAATATTTAACTGTAAGTCTAAGGGTGTTGTTTATATATGTGTAAGCTCTGGAAGTGATGTATTTTATGTAAGAATGATGATAAGATGCTTAGCAAAAAGGATCAATGAGTGCCTTTATTCTATTAAGACAAAAACTAAGATGCAGTTTCTAAACATACACACTATTGTAAGGGGTATACACATTTTTTATAATCTATCTTAGAACAAATGCCTTTAGATCTTAGAGGTGGTGACTATAAAAATAAAGTTAAACAAAGTGAAACCCTATGCAGTTAAAATTAGGGTCTGACAGAGCTCCAGGTCTCAATGATATGACAAATATCAAGTGTTTCTTGAAAGAAAAAAGACTAAAAGTAGTCAAGAAGAGAGATAAATAGAAATGTTTATATATGCTTTTTATTGATGGAAAGTGCATTTAAGAGAAGTCTTTTTTAGGAAATGTTTAATTGGTCAAGTGGTTAAATATATTCGAACAACTATTGGTTAGTTTGAATATAAAAGGAATTGAGTTTTAATGTGTTTTATTCTGATGAAATCTGTTCACATAAAAGCAGAAATAAAAGATCTAAACAGTATTTCTGTTGACTATCTAAAATCCTACATAACATATTTAATCTAAGCCTCTCACTGGATTCATTTCTGAAGTTTAAAAATCATATATTGTAATGCCATTACACAAGGGTGAACTAGCCTCAGACCCCGGTAACTATACACTTATTTGCCCCTTGGATCATTTGTAAAGGTATAGAAAATATTGTTTCAGAACTCTTTAACCTGGACTTTGAAAATCTCTTAACCTTGGACCATCATCACTAATAGAAAAACAGACAAATGGCAAGTCATATGACTACTTGTCTTTATTTCAAGGAAGATTATATAGGAACATGCTAGAATCAACCACTAATTCACTTAACTCCTTCTCTCTTAAACCTGTCTCCACTAACTGTATCAAAGCTTTACTCTCTAAGCTCAAACCATGCTCTCTATCTGCAGGCAATATCCCATCATATTTTCTCCAGAATGCTAGGCACTCCCTTGCTTTGTGTCTATCCAAATGAATCACTCAGTCCCTGAGTCTAAACTTCCATCTATCTGGAAACAGTTTTCCACTCTTCCTATTCATAGAGGAGGTAACTCCACATAAATCTCTAATTTCACACCTATAGCTATCCTCTTTCCTCTCTCTAAAGTCCTTGAGAAATGTATACACAAAGAAGTTATGCATTATCTCATACAGGAAAAACTGCTAACTCCTACACAGCATGGCTTCCGTCCCAAGCATAGTACAACCACAGCTCTAGTATCCTTTCTCAACACTATAGCTCTAGCCAAAGATAACCATGAACTTACATCTTGCCTGTTCCTTGATCTTTCAAAGGCTATTGAAACTGTCTCCCACCCTTTGTTACTTAACAAACTTACAGACCTAAACTTCTCACCTGATGCAGTTGCATGGTTCCCTGGCTATCTCACTGAGAGGCAGCACTCAGTGAGATGGGACTCGACACTATCTACTCCCCTTTCAGTAAGAACCGGTGTTACCCAAGGATCCATTCTTGAGCCGCTGCTTCTTAATATCCTCACTAACTCACTTCACACCTCTTGTTCTCCATTCATCATCGTACTATATGCTGATGACTCTACAGTCATTACTATTACTATTACTATTACTATTACTATTACTATTACTATTACTATTGCTATTACTATTACTATTACTATTACTATTACTATTACTATTGCTATTACTGTTACTATTACTATGACTATTACTATTACTATTATTATTACTATTACTATTACTATTACTATTACTATTACTATTGCTAAGTCATATTCAGAACTCCTATCAATGACCCAAACACCCTTTAACTCTGCAGACACATGGCTGACTAAAAACCAGCTCATCCTCAAACATAAAAAAACAAAATTGCTACTCTTTCTCCCTAAATCTGCAAACCAAATCAAAATGTCTTTCTCCATAACATCCCGAACAATACTCCTATAGAAGACGAAATTAACACAAAACTACTTGGATTACCATTGATGACCAACTGAAATTTGACCGACACATTAACAATCGTATAAAAAAACCACCAAAAGCTAGGTCTCTTGTATAGGAATAACAAATACCTCAATGCTGAAGCTAGAATCTCTCTTACTCATGCCTACCTTTTACCCTGCCTAACATAGTGTTCCCAAATACTCACTAATTTGAACTCCACCCTACTTACCAAATTAGAATCAACCTATCATAAGATAGCTAGAGTCACAACTCAACAAGCATACAAATCCCACCACTGTCTCTCCTTAAAATATTTGAACTGGCTTGAACTACATCATATGCTACTACAATCCCAGCTCCAAACCATACACTCAATTCTATATCAGCCTGATTTCTGCCCAGGTCTAGCACCCCTCATCTCCCACTGTTCCCCTACCAGACATCTCAGAAGCACAACCCAAGACCTATTAAATGTTCAGAAATCAAAAACCAAGACAAGGTATAACTTAAATAGCTACCACCCCTCTATTGTGTGGAACATACTAGAAATAAGGAACCTAACTAACCCCAAAACAATTCAAGCTAGTCACCAAAGACTACTTTAACAAGCACTGGATCTACCAGTGTAGGTACCTTCCCTGATCACCACCTACCTATATAGTACTGACTAAAAGCTATTGCTATACTCTGCTTAATGAAACTTAGATAAGCTAACTCATTCAAACTATAAAATGTTACTTATTATACATTTCCAAACTCTTACTGTTGATCATCCTTTTTGTTTATGGTATCATTTAATTATTGTTAACAACTGTATACAATTTGTAACTTGTATATATCTATTGTTATGTAAATGTTTGTGCACATCTTGGAGCTTTTCTCCCCAGGCCTCCGCTGAAAAAAGGGCTTGAGCTCAGTAGGACGTGCCCAGTTAACAAATGTATAATAAATAAATAAATAATACATGTGTGCTTGACGTCACAGGTCCCTACTGAGACCAGTCGCCGTTCAAAAGGACATATTACCTTGCAACAAACCTTGAGCAGTATACATATGAACAAGAACACAAAACAGAGACACAAAACACATCTGACAGAGCTGGTGGTAGCTCAGGTGGAAGTAAAAAGATCCCACAGACTTTATGGAAAAGAGTAGAGAAAGTAGGAGAAGTCATGACCAAATTCCTCACAATCAGCATGTATACCAACTCAGGTCTCCTCTGGAAAGAGGCTATTAGTCTAGTGGGACCAATCTGGTCAGAAAATGTAAACAAACAAACAAATACATAAATAATTAAACTAGATACATACATAGTGATTAGCTCAACATTTTATTTTTCCAAAAAAAGTAGAAGCTGTCTAATATATTTGAACAATAAGAAAACCTTTCATGAGAAATACAGTAAAAAACAATACTCATTTTGATGAAGAGAATGAAAATGATGATGATGAAGATGTAGGTAATGCTTTTCTCCCAATATATACCATAATAAAACAAATGTCCAAAGTTATACCAGCAGTAGTTAAATGGGCTCAACAACTGCAAACCAATGGCAAAGACACTACTCATCTAACAAGGATATATACATATGAGGCAGAGTACTTGCAGATGTAGCTCAAATGGAGTCCCTATGACTGCTGTACTTGCATCTAATTCCAAGAGGTATTTCTGCAGCTTACATAGCACTAGAAGACTGTCAGTATTTTTCACATTTTGTGGCAATGTATTTCCAGATGCTAAAAGCAAATTGTATAAATGCTTTTTATGATGCAGCTAAGGTAAATGGAAGTACTTCCATGTGGAATCTTTCCTAGTTTTTCAAATTGTAAGTTGAATTTTTTTCAGTTAAGAGCATATTTGTAATGAAGGACAATACACTTCATTCATTACTCTGAATAAGAGAGCACTGAGTACGAAACTAGCCACTGGCAGTTGCTTAGTTTTCTGCAATGTATCAGTGTGATGCTGATGATTATGGCCCAGGGATATAAATCTTAGTATCTTACTTTCCACACTTTGTAGCACTGCTGTTTTGTGTGGAAAATGGAGTATTATAATTGAGAAAGCATGTTGAAAGTCGTGGTAGCAGTATGTTGACTGCAGATTCTTGCCTAGCTTATAAGATATTGCATATGAAACTTTTGGGAGGTTAATGACATTAGTAATTTGTTGTATTGTGCGTTTGTTGAGGATCTGTAATTGTACCAGAGTAACCAGATATTTCTGAGAGATGGCAAACTGTCTGTATCATCTGGATCATTAATTAAAAAGATGTCATATTAGCTAGTATTCTTTTGTCTTTCAAACATCAAAACTGTTGATTTCTTACTATTTAAGAGATGGTCTATTTTTACATACCCAGATCCAAACAACAGCAAATATATATATATATATATATATATATATATATATATATGGTTCTACCTGACTTCGTCGACAGCGCAGAAGACCGACATGCAGAACATCGCCAATGCAGAAGACCCACACGACGGATGACAACACCAACGCCGAGGATGCCGACATGGGGAAAGGCTGTGTGAGTATGTGTGGAGATTGACGGTCTGTGGGGATAGTGGGTTAAGTGAGTTAGGGTTAGGGAGGCGATAGGGGTGGGTTAAGTGAGTTAGGGTTAGGGCTGATAGGGGGTGGGTTAAGTGAGTTAGGGTTAGGGGCGATAGGGGTGGGTTAAGTGAGTTAGGAGGGGCGGTAAGGCGGGTTAAGTGAGTTAGGGTTAGGAGCGGGTAGGTAAGTGGGACCTTAGGGTTAGGGTAAGGTTTAGTGTGGGCTTGTAAGGATTTTGGTGTGCTTGTGTTGTGTGTGGTTTGTGGAATGGGGATGTGTTTTGTTTTAATAATTGTTATTGTGGTGTGCAGTGTATGGGGTTTCGTGTTTGTGTACCGTCGGTTATTTCGTTGTCGGTTATGTGTGGTTTCGTGTTTATGGACTGTCGAATATGTGGTGTCGGTGATGTGGTTGTCGGTGTTGTGTGGTTTCGGCTATGTCAGGTAGAACCATATATATATATATATGGATTCACTTCAGAAGCTTGAAATATTGAAATATTGAATTTCAGTATTTCGTGCCCAGAAAGCCGAATCCACACAACCACGAAAACTCAAAACCACGAAATTCAGAATCTCGTACACCGGAGATTTGAATTTCATGGTACGTCTACACACACACACACACACACACACACACACACACACACACACACACACACACACACACACACACACACCATTCTCCCCCCCCCCCCACACACACACACACACACACACACACACACACACACACACACACACACACACACACACACACAACCTCTCTACTACATGAATGCAGGGGGGCAAGCCGCCCTGTGCCCCCCACAACCCCCCTACTTAAATATTCTCCCTCTGTGGTTGCCCTACATACAAACACACACAAAACACCACCACACAAGCTACATACTCCTCACACACACACATCACAGCAACAAAACATACTGACACACACCACAGCCCCTACCCCAAACCCTTAACACACACACACACATACTTGCATTCATAACCACAGCGAAAGTTCAAAAGCGCAAAATTCAAAACCTCCGGTATTCGTGGTTTTCAATTTCACGCTTCTGCACTTTCGCTGTTATCAGGATTCGGCTTTCTGGGCTTGAAATACTGAAATTCAATATTTCAGTATTTCGAGCTTCTGAAGGGAACCCATATATATATATATATATATATATATATATATATATATATATATAGTTAATTAAATTGATTATGACTCTGAGGGCTTTAAATAGTACTAAGTCACAGAACAAAAGCGGTTCATGTACTGATCCTTGTAGTACACTTTCTGAAAAAAATGCCAAGGTCTGAGCTTCTATTAATGGGATGAACTGAAAAAGTTCTGTGAAATAGGTAGCCATCAAAACACTGCAATTCTTCAAGAGCAAAATCAATGTATTTTATATTGTTCCTAAGCAAACTGTGATCAATATTTTCAAATGCACATTAAATGCATAAAAATATTTCTCCTGCCAGTTCACATTTCTTTCTGTATTGCACTAGATCTGGTCAGTTATTTTGTATAAGGCAGTGATGTTAAAGATTTGGGTCTGAAGCCATGCTGTCTGTCAGTAAGTACATCAGATTTGGTACTCTACTATAAAATTTGATGATATATCAGTCTCTCGAGGATTTTTGCCAGTGGGCATTTGCTATGAGCTTATATATAATTAACTGAAGTTATATAAAGCTTGGTGGGACAATTTTAGCTGTTAGTGTGAGTATGAATATGTCATTAAGTTGTCCAACTAAAATAAATTGGTCAACTTCTAGCAGCCTAGAATGGAGGTAATGAAAGTGTGGAACGAAGTTGTAATGTAAATTGTCTAGCAAGTTTTAAACTGACTTTTTGGTGATTTTAAACAGACAGGGCGGATAGACTACAATCTGGTGCAGGGAGGTTGATGATGTGGGTAGATCCATATTAAATACCTTATTAAGCAGCATATGCAGGCATATTTACCAGGACTATTGCATAATATAATTCAGTGTAAAGAAATTCCAGAACTATGACATGCTAAAAATCAGTGTAAATTACCAGCACTACTGAGAACTGTAAATCTATGCAAGAGATTTAGCAGCCTTATGGCTTATTAAAAGTAATATAAAGGACTTAGCACTGTGATATACTAAAATTAGTCAAATGACTTACCAGCACTGTAAAGCACTATAAATTACTGTAAGTACTTAACATCAGTACAGCACACAATAGATCAACATAAGGGAGTTGCCAGCCTTACCGCATGTTATAATTTAATGTAAGGGGTTTAACTGTACTGCAATCTATTATAAAGTCAGTGTAGGGGGTGTATAAGCAGTATGGTGTAGTATAAATCAGTGTAAGAGACTGACTAGCACTATGGCATTGCATTAGGCACTGTAATGTAGATATCAGCACTATGGCATACTAGAAATGAGTACAGATTACTTCTGGCACTATGACGGCAGTGTACAAGGCTAAGCAGTACTTCGGCACACTAAACATCAATGTAGGGGACTTAGCCCTACTATATACTATAAGTCAACATTTGGGGCTTACTAACACCACAATATACTATAATTCTAAACCCAAATAAAACAAAATTAATTATATTCAAATCCAAAAAGCCCAAACCATGCCAGCCCCCCCCCCCCATCTATCCTCTCTTCTAATGGCACCATAACAGAACCAACAACTCACACAAAACCTCTAAGGGTCACTACTGATGAGAGTCTAACTTTTGACAAACGTTGCCTCAACTATCAAAAAGTTCACTTCAAGCTTAGCACACTATATAGGGCCTGACCATATCTTACTTACAACATCACACTAGCCACTGCTCAGTCTCACCTACTTTCTACCCTACTCTATGGATCTCATATCCTCATCAATATTCATAAAACCAATTTAAATAATCTAGACTCCTGCTACAACAAGATTGTTAAATTTGCCACTAATGTCCCTCACAGGACTCATCATTGCACTGTCCTATTTCAGCTCAACTGGCTAGAACTCCCTAACCTTCTTACTCTCAACCAGCTCACTGTGGTCAACAAACTACTTCACCAATCCAACACCTGTCCTGCTCTATCCAGTCTGGTCCAACCAAATCATAACCCTAATCCCCTTCGATCCTACAACAAACTGATGTTAAGTGTCTCCCTGTCCTACAACTATCACGGTGGCTGCCTCTATTCTAACAACATTTCTAAATTGTGAATAACCTTCCTCACAATATAGGTAGTAATCCACACTACCATGACTTCAAACAATTACTACACAGCTATCTGGCTACTCACTGGCTTTGTTCCTGCCATCCCCCATTCTGACTTCTAAACGCACCATCTCACCCATCTGTTTCATTTGCTCTATATCCACATTTACATCTTCTCTCTTTCCCAATATCTACTCTTGTGCATACTAACCTAGTACTGTATGGCACCATTTGAAGTTCACCATTGTGACAATTGTACTCTGCTGGAAACTGAAAGAATGTTCTCAAGGAATACTTTGAATACACAAATTATGTTGTTAGACACTGCAAGCTCAAGCCTGTACAATCCTAGAAAATTCTTCTATTTAACTTTAACTGTATAATATACACTTTAGTAACACTATTGTTTGTAGTTAAAACCTTTACATGAATCTGTGCTTATTTGCAACTAAGTGCACTGTTATATTTTTATAATTGTACTTTTATATTTGTACTTGTCTCATATATTAAATGTAAATGATGTACAGTTCTCTGAAGCTTTTCTACCTGGGCCTCAGCTGAAAACGGGCCACTGGCCTAGTCGGACTATTGCCTGGTTAACAAATGTAATAAATGAATAAATACATAAATAAAACATTGCAATGGATGTACTAGCAGTACAACATACTGGAAATGAACGTATCAGACTCTATCTGTGACCCAGGTGATTGAAGTTCAATTAGCAGCCCTGATATGGTAGCAGCCAGACAGGGAGAAGGACGAATGTGTGAAAAAGTATTGCCTGATCACTTCTTTCAGAACCAGTTGGGAAGCATGTGTGCACACGGGTACACTCAAAACAGTGCAATTTTTCCAGGGGAGACAAGAGAAACAACTGTTAGGTGAACTGGTGGAGGACTATTTTCTTTTTCATGTGGAAGTGAGGGAATACCTATATCCGATATAAGCAGAAAAAAGACCAAAACACTCCCTAATGGCTGTTTAATGATAACCCCTCCATGCTGATCCTTACTATTGTGATGGGGAATGAATGGGACAATTGGCTGGGAGAGGCCTGATGACTGACAGACAGCAGGGCAAAAGTGGCAGAAAAAAATGAATAAATAACATAAGGGAGTCAGTAGTTCTGTGGCACACTATAAGTCAATTTAAGGGAATTACCAGTATTATGGAATACTATAAGTCAATCTAAGAGATTTGCCAGCACTACCACATACTTTAAATCAATTTGCACCATAGTACACCACTAATGAATTTAAGGAACCTTCTAGTACTTCAGCATACTATAAATACTGGGCTTAGATGTTACAGGCTAATGTGGATTAAATATACAGGTTTAGATGTTACGGGTTTTGCTCTACCAAAATGTTTACTGCGGTCTCATAGTATTTTAACAGCATTTCTACAAACAATGTTTGAGATCTAATAGCATTATGTGGATGACTGTCCTAATTCATAATTAGAACTTTAATTTAATTAGAACTTACTGAAAAGACTGGAATATTCAAGCTCCATCAAAGCAGGCACTACTCTGAAAAATGAAATTTAGATGGTAAATCTGATAGAATTGTTATGAGCAAGAACTGCCTCATTCTGGTTCAACCTTTAATTCCATCCACGTGCTTAGATCATAAGGAGTTTGTGCTACCAACACCTTTCCTGGTAACTCATTGTGTCAATAATTATTTTACTAACAATGCATGGTTTCTAAAAGCAACATGTAAATGACTGTATGACATTTTATAACTGAACTAGTGATGCTCGTTTAGTATATACTGAAAAAAAAGATTGGGATACTCAAGCCTCATGAAAGTGAGTACTATGTTGAAGTTACAAATGCAGATGTTAAATCTGACAGACATTTTTACAACAAGAGATATCTTCTTGACTTTCCATGACTAGGAAGTTTTTCAGATGAAATCCGGTAAGAGTACTTTACAATATACATAAGCCCTATAAAAGCAAGCACAACCAATAATTTTATATATAATAATAAGTTTAAACTCATAATTATTTTGAAAAGCAAGCACAACCAATAATTTTATATATAATAATACGTTTAACCTCATAATTATTTTGATTTGGTGTGTTTTTATATTACAAAAAGCTAAATAAAAAAGATTTGAGCCTTGTAAATGAGCGCAGATTAATTGATTTTCTTTGGGTCTGAAGAAGCTTATGTGAAAAAGCTTTTCAGAAAATGATCTGAGCAAACTACATAAGACTGGTGTGAAGAAACACAACGGCTAATGTGAATTAAGCAAAGCATAAAAATGAAAGCAAATGCTCTGTGATACAGATCGTCAAACCATTTCATAGGTTCATAGGTGAATACTAGGCTAACTGCACTGAATGGTTATTTTAAGCCTTGCCAATAAACAGAGTTCAGAATCAAACCCTGTATTTTGCCTCCATCAGGTGAAGACCGTAACCAATATGCCAATCCCACCCCAGTTTTATTTGACATACTTTCTTTTTCACTTTGATTTTTAAAGAAAATTGAATTGTAAGGGTAAGGACAGTAGTCTAGGCAGCCAATGGCTCATATGCAAATGAAGGCTTGAGTAATGCACCAACAGGATCTCTTCAAATGATGACCTATTTCAGGCAAGCATGTTTGATCTCTGGCCTTCAACCGCATACCACTCCTACTACCCAAAACATATTTAGGGTGAACTCACTTTAACGTGTATTAAAACACTGTACATTTTGAGGATCTGAATAAGCTCTCATCCATTAACTAATAAAGATTTTTGGAGAAAGCCATTATTCACCTTTTCATATGTTGGTACTAGGCTATCGGCCCTAGGGCCTATACAAGCCTAGCCATAACAATTCCCTGGATATTTCTTCCCACAATATTTACTTCCCTGGACCTCTGTCTAGCGGGGTGACTGACATGATCCTGGGGTGAATTTCCTATTTCCAATCCAATCATCAAGGTTCCTTTTGAAGAGGGCCAAGGAGGCGCTCTGCTTGACATGTATGAGCAGTCTATTCCAGAGTATGGGGAGTCTCTGAGTCAGGAACCTATCCCTCCAGTATGTTTTATTCATTGTGATGACACAGTTTAGATCTCTGGAGCGTGTGGCTCTGAGGGATTGGGATTTCTTTAAGTGGAGCATGTCCAACAGCTCAGGGTTTGACATGGCCTTGTATGTTAAGCAGAGATCACCTCTGATTAGATGATATGCCACAGACTATAGCTGGAGTTTTCTTAGACGGTCAGCATATGGCATCTGCTTTAGGCCTATGATTCTTTTAGTGAGGCATTTCTGTGGCCTTTCCAGCTGTTGCAGATGTCTTGTGAGGTACATACCAAATGGGGCGTTATACTCTATAATGGGTCTAATGAGGGATGAGTACAGTGGTACAATGACCTCTTTTTTTCTGGATGAAAAGCCGTTAGTGATGAGGTGTGCCACATAGAAGGATTTCCTGACTGTTGTGGCGATGTGGTTATCAAAGGTGAGACCACTGTCCACCTGTGTCTATAAGTCTCTCATCACACTTTCGATGTTTAGTGTACTGCCACCTATGTGGTAATTCATGGGTACATGTTTTTTTCCAAAGGGGATAACTATACATTTCTTGGCATTAAGCTTGAGCCCTTGGCTCTGGCACCAGGCATTTGTTTCTGTAAGGCCCTTTTGTAGAATATCCACATTATTTGGGGATTCAATAATGGCTCCCAGTTTGCAGTCATCTGTGAACTTTGTTAGACAGACTCCCTTAGTGTTGGCCTGTACTTCAGAGAAGTAGACACCAAACATGAGTGGTTCCCAGGACTGAACCCTGAGGTACTCCATTTGTCACTTGTCTGGAGCTGGATTTAGAGTCGGCTACATTTACAGTCTGGGTTCTGTCAGTATTTATGCCCAGCTTAGTAAGTTTATCTATGATTCCAGAGTGGGGGATGGTGTTGAAGGCCTTGGAGAGGTCCAGATAGGCTGTGTGAACCTCCTTACCCTTGTCCACAGCTCTGGAGACTGATTCAAAGAAGTCAATCAGGTTCAGGACACAAGATCAGCCCTTCACAAACCCTCAGGAGAAGAGGATTCACAACTAAGGAGTGACTAAGGTTCACTGAATTCTGTTAAGATTCTCTAGCTATCCATTTGGGACATTTTCAGTTAGTCCTGAATCATCACTATTTTGGGTTGAATAGACAAACTAGTGGATACTTTGAGACTATTTAACTGAGATGTGTGAGGCCTGGGCATTTTTGTGTGCTTCATTATCCCTGGACCATTCCTTTTATGGTATGTCTTCCTGACAGGCTTTACTTATATTTCCAATATAGTGGTACATCTATAATCTGCTGTCAGATTCCATGTTTAGGAATGTATTGGTGAAGTGCTGTCTTACTCTGTTTTGTGGAGTATATTTTCAATCTACTGTCTTCCTCCATGTTTAGGGTCATACCTATGATCTTCTGTCTTACTTCACCTTCTGTATATGCATGAAATCCTGGCTTACTCCCCATTAAGGGGAGCATATCTATGTACTGTTGTCTTACTGAATGGATTGTTATCTTAATTCATGTTTAGGGAGTATCTATGAATTGCTGTCTTACTCCTTATTTAAAAGTGTATTTAAGAACTGCTCTCTTACTTCACTTTTAGCAGAGCAGGGAACAAGCACTACACCCCTCACAAAATCAATACCAGAATGATTCAAACAACGCCTGAGTATTATGGAATGGGATAAAGCTGTAGAAAGGTCCCTCTAGACAGCAAGCAATATTTTAGTGATGTATATGGGGGGAGAAGAGGAAATACTTATGATGACTGAGCTGCCTAATATTACTATTAGAGACAAAACCAATCCCTAAAGAATGTGCATTACTTTCTTTAATATAAAGGGAAGAGAGAACTCTTGTCAGGTTGCCACTGCCATATATAAATTATAAATAAATGGAAGCGTAATCTAGAAAATAAACATTTTATTCTACTTGCCAGTTGGTGGAAAGGCACATACTCAGACGAAATTACTATGGAATATTACATTGCAGATAGACATGGGACTCCAGAAATGCATATAATTGCATACTGCATTGTGAGGGTTGTAGTGCTTTTTCACTCTGCTCTGATACAACCATTGATTCCATTCTTATAACCAGGGCAAATCTAGAATATTTTTAATCTTTCTCAGCTGGGAACAAAATAAAATACACACGATGCAAATAACCTGTGCAAAGAAATGAGGGCTCAAAGTAAATTTTAGCCCCACAGCACAGGTTGCACTTTATCATAATTCCAGTGTGTTTGAATAAGTGGCCTGTATCATTTAAAAACTATTTTATTACAAATTCCTTGAGTGAGATTCTTAGCAGCTTATGCTGAGCTACTCCAGTTTATTTAACTCTAATGCGTGTCTGTAAAAAAGCCTCATTAAGGTGTATTAGGGAATAACTTAGACTAGAAAAGAGGAAGGATTTATGAACCACACCCACAGAGCTTGTGAATGCTCCCAACTATCAGAAGTACAAGTTCAAACGTTATTGATTTATGTCCACTAGAACTATTATTTATGATAACACCCAAAATAAGATAATATATTTTGCCAATCATCGTATTTAAACTCAGATATATTCTTTTTCTTCTTTTGTTGACATGAACATATTTATAAAGTATCCTTGTTTTCATGTCATTTCTTCCCTATGCATGTAATGCATCATTGGGTTAAAAATCAACATTCTGGGGATCGTAACTTCAGTCCTCACAATAGCAAAACAACAGATGTAAATGACAGGAGTATTCCTCCAAGTCATAATTTCAGGGATCTGAAAATTAAAATAGATATAGAGGTACAGGGTAATGTGCGTCTAGAAAAAATGTTTACAATTTTTTTCTTTTTATGCACTGGGACTCATAATAGTGTTATACTTCTGACAGTGAGCCATGTGGCTGACTTTGCAAGCATTCACACTCTTTGTAGTAATTTGTAAAATTTTATAGGATGTCAGTAATCAAACCTGAAGAAAAAAAAATCACCGAAGTGAAGGTTGCAGTCTTCTTCAAAATCCTCATCAAAATCACAACATGCTGTTTCATTCCTTGATGCAAACAGCACTTTAGGATATTTTTTGACAATATTGTATGTTCTATTTCCTTCACAGCACTATTTTCTTTTCATACTCACTTCTACCTTACTGCTTAACAACCAACAGCCCTCCGTTCATCCAGGCAGCCATCTTCTATTTTCCTTGTTTGGGTCTAACACCTTACTTGCTGGCTGAAAAGCATGCATACCTATATCAGTGCCTGGCATGCCTCCCTTTGTGCAAGTACACATTCCTGCACATGCCCCATGAATAGTACCATGCAATGCCAGTCCGGCATAGCAATGTGCAGATACTCGGACACTTATTCTATATGTTGTCCAGCTTTTCACATTAGTTGCCACCACTGCCGTGGGCTACATTGCCCTTCACCCCCCAGGATATGTGAGCCAACATCAACCACTAACTCCAGCCCTCATGTCCAACTCCTCCAGTGCCCAAGTCATTATCACACACCATGTCATCAGCATAATAATCGGGTTGTCACCCTATATGCCCAGCACATCTGGTAACTTCAAAGCAATACTTCCTGTAGACTGGCCTGATTGTAACAATAGGCAAATATGTGATTTCTTAACTCTACATTCTGTAATCTTAGTGAGATGATGAAAACTGTTACAACAAAAAAATATATATATATCTGATTAATAGGTTAATTTTATAGCACTCTTTGGATGCCTTAACATTTGTAAAATAATAGGCTTCTAACAGTTCTTTATATTCATTTTCTGTTATTATTACTGTTACAATGTTCAATATGCAGGAAACAGTATTTTATCTCTGCCTGCCTATATTTCATATATTTTCATCTGTGAATTTTGATTAGAACCATCCATACCACTACAAAGATTTGATTTCACATTTTTTTTTTTTACCCTGGATGGACAGATGACTTGAAAATGTGATTGGCTGTCTCATTGCTTCCTCTCCCTTCCATTGGAAACCTGCCTCAAATGATTACTTGGTAACTGCTTAACCTCTCCATTTATCCACAGTATGCATAGGTGAAACGAGCTATTAGTCTACAGCAGATGGTCGAGACTGCTACCATGGGAAGCAACAGCAGTAACTCCAGTCCCATGGGATGGATTCTGTTGCTGCTGCAAGGTCTACATAGGGTTTGTCATCTCCCCTTCCCCTAAAGCTGAACATGTACTTGTGGAACCATGGGGCAACAACAAATAGGGAGCAGTACACCTACCTCCATCCAGGACAGGAGAGCTGGTGAATGGCTTTTCAACACTTTAACACCCATACAGATGTTCTGTACTCTGGGAACATTTCTAGCCATGGGTCATCAGTAGCACAGAAGTACGCACTGTCTGTGTATTAGTAGATCGTTTTTCAGCTACTTTTGTGTTATTTAAGTATAACTTAAGTGACACAAGTTAGGTCTTTATTGAAATATTTGATTTAGCTGCCAGATCTTGTTTAATAAGTCGATAAAAACTTATACATTGTTTCCACAGTTATTCATCAGC
Source organism: Protopterus annectens (assembly GCF_019279795.1). Classification (NCBI taxonomy): domain Eukaryota; kingdom Metazoa; phylum Chordata; order Ceratodontiformes; family Protopteridae; genus Protopterus; species Protopterus annectens. Next base: position 196,296,480 of record NC_056742.1, read on the forward strand.
TTATTAAATGTTAAAATCTCAGATTTCCAGAGCTTTATTTAGCTGCAATGAAATGCAAGTAGATGAAGCAACAAGATAGTCGAAAAATACAAATGTTAAAAGGACAGATCCTATTTTGTAGAAATAGATGATAATTTACTTAAACATTTGCAAGAGGAGTGGCAAACTGACAATTTTTTATATTTTATAGCATGTTATGCATCACCAGTAATAGTCAACAAGTAGCAGTATATGCCCAGAATGTAGGAATATATATACATATATATATATATATATATATATATATATATATATATATATAAAATTACACTTCAAAACATCTAAAACTCATAACATCTAAATTCAAAACATCAAGACCACAAAATCTAAAACCCAAAACATTGAATTTCATAACATTGAAACTTTGCATCACAACATCGAACACTGCAAATCACATAAAATAACACTTTTTACTACATTTCTTGTCTCTGCCCCTCCCCACTTACCGTAAATTAAATATACCAACTCCGAGATCACACTTCAGTGGGAAAAAGTTAATTTCCTAAACCCACTATATCACAATCACCATAAAGAATTTACACATAATGTCTATATCACTTACCTCTATAGCCTAAAAACCACATACAGAGTGGCAAAATAAACACTATATAAATAGTATAAATTCCTACACTACATAAATAATAGCTATATAAATAAAAACTACATCATCTCATACTGATACTACAAGAATAACAGATTAAACTATAACATTTACATGTTTCATGATACACTATTCCATATTATATATTTTCAATGTTATGAAATTCGATGTTATGAGTTTTAGATGTTTAGGGTTTTAGATGTTATGGTCTTGATGTTTTAAATTTAGATGTAATGATATATAAAACAGGGAAATAAAGTAATGATATTCCATACAGTGTCAAATGTAGACAAAGCACCCTAATACCTTACTAATATTTTATCACTCTGAGGTAGTCCTACTTTAGAAGCATGATTGCTGCATATTTATGTATCATATCTCATGTTGTTTTGGTGTAGAACAACTTTAGACTTAAACTTTTTGAAGGATGGATAAGCTCATCTGTTCCATTTGAGAATGAAGGAGACTTGTTCCTGTAATGTGTCAGTATCCATGCTACAGTTTGTACAATGTAATAAGTTTCAGTATCCATGCTACAGTTTGTACAATGTAATGTGCCAGTATCCATGCTACAGTTTGTACGATGTAATAAATATCAGTATCCATGCTACAGCTTGCACAATGTAATAAGTTTCAGTATCCATGCTACAGTTTGTACGATGTAATAAATATCAGTATCCATGCTACAGCTTGCACAATGTAATAAGTTTCAGTATCCATGCTACAGTTTGTACAATGTAATGTGCCAGTATCCATGCTACAGTTTGTACAATGTAATAAATATCAGTATCCATGCTACAGCTTGCACAATGTAATAAGTATCAGTATCCATGCTAAAGTTTATAAAATGTAATACGTATCAGTATCCATGCTACAGTTTGTACAATGTAATAAGTGTCAGTATCCATGCTACAGCTTGTGTAATGTAATACGTGTCAGTATCCATGCTACAGTTTGTGCAATGTAATAAGTGTCAGTATCCATGCTACAGTTTGTACAATATAATAAGTGTCAGTATCCATGCTACAGTTTGTACAATGTAATAAGTGACAGTATTCATGTTACAGTTTGTACAATGTTATGTGTCAGTATCCATGCTACAGTTTGTACAATGTAATGTGTCAGTATTCATGCTACAGTTTGTACAATGTAATGTGTCAGTATTCATGCTACAGTTTGTACAATGTGATACGTGACAGTATTCATGTTACAGTTTGTACAATGTAATAAATATCAGTATCCATGCTACAGCTTGCACAATGTAATAAGTATCAGTATCCATGCTATAGTTTATACAATATAATATGTATCAGTATCCATGGTACAGTTTGTACAATGTAATGTGCCAGTATCCATGCTACAGTTTGTACGATGTAATAAATATCAGTATCCATGCTACAGCTTGCACAATGTAATAAGTATCAGTATCCATGCTATAGTTTATACAATGTAATACGTATCAGTATCCATGCTACAGTTTGTACAATGTAATAAGTGTCAGTATCCATGCTACAGCTTGTACAATGTAATAAGTATCAGTATCCATGCTATAGTTTATACAATGTAATACGTATCAGTATCCATGCTACAGTTTGTACAATGTAATAAGTGTCAGTATCCATGCTACAGCTTGCATAATGTAATACGTGTCAGTATCCATGCTACAGTTTGTGCAATGTAATATGTGTCAGTATCCATGCTACAGTTTGTACAATGTAATAAGTGACAGTATTCATGTTACAGTTTGTACAATGTAATGTGTCAGTATTCGTGCTACAATTTGTACAATGTGATAAGTGACAGTATTCATGTTACAGTTTGTACAATGTAATAAGTGTCAGTATCCATGCTACAGTTTGTACAATGTGATGTGTCAGTATCCATGCTACAGTTTGTACAATGTGATGTGTCAGTATCCATGCTACAGTTTGTATAATGTAATGTGTCAGTATTCATGCTACAGTTTGTACAATGTGATAAGTGCTAGTATCAGTGCTACAGTTTGTACAATGTAATAAGTATCCGTCTTTTTGCCAAGTGAAATTATAGCATTCGTTAAAAGAACCATTTCTAGTTACACAGTAGTAAACTAGGACTAGAATAAGGTGGCATTTCTTTAGGAGTGGATGAATGATAAGAATAAGCAAAGATGTTTATCAACTCATGCCAGTTTAATAGTACTAAAAATATAAAGTTTGCCTTTCAAACACATTATAAATCATAATCAGAGAATTAACCTAACTATACTCCTGTGAGCTGAGACCTTTGCAGTTCAATAACAGAGCTTGAGATAGGAAATAACAATTCGAACTAGTATGCCTATTATGAAATGTATGATTTTAATGAACTAATAAGTAAGTTTTCGTCTGCACACATATTTTGAAGTGATACTAAAATCATTGGGGTGTAGTTGTTTTAGAACAAGTCACAGATTAGGAAATTATACCAGGCAAAGCTGCAGTTCTGTGGCATGGTACATACCACTGCATAAGCTTAAAAACTCTGAGAACATGTCCCAGACCCCTCAAAATACAGTAAGTAAAAAAATAAATAAAAAGGTTTGCAGCTGGTAACTTACACCACAGATGCATAGCAATGTTAGAGTCATGTGTCTGTGTTTTGAGCTCTAACAGTCCCTTTTTACCAATATATCTGTCAGATCAGATTCTTTAAAGAAAAATAATTGAGCATTGTAATTTGTAAGTGCAAAAATAAATAATATGAGTTACAGGAAAATAAATAAATAAAAGCAACACCCAGCAAATATACTCATGTCAGGAGTTTTTTTTTTTTGTTGTCAGCAAAGCAATAAAATAAGCAAACTTATTTTAGTATTTGTATGTTTATCTAAGAGCAAGCTCATTTTTTTCAGTATGTTAGTGCAACATTAGTTATATAAAGTTACTGATTTGTCACAGTTGTCTCCTGATCTTGTATAAATAATTTAACTAATTCTGTAATATAAGATTATAATTAAGTGAAGAACACTTACCTTGAATAAATAATTTTACTACATAACTATGTTCATTCAGGTTGCATGCTAAACTGAGAGTATTTCTGAAAGACTGTATAAACTAATAGTTTTTAAAATATTGAAAAGAGATGTGACCAATCAGAGTACTGAGTAGTTAACTAGAAATTCAATTGTTTCATATTAGTGAAATATTGTGATTAGCTCTTTGAGAAAGCTGTTTAGCATCTAAGAACTTCATATAAACCATTATGCAAAACAGGAAGAAAACATCTCCAGTGTCACTTTATTTTGCTTCCCTGTTTTGTTACATAGACACTATCAAATACATTTTTATAAGTGTGTCCACATTGTGGGATACAGTTGCTTGCTTCTTTAACAATAACTGTACTTTAATATTAGGATATCTAAAGCTGAAAAGTGACTGAGTTAGCAGAAAACTGCATTGAGAATACATGCAATAAAGAAGCATTTCTATGATAAAAGGACTTCCTAATGTTTGCTGTATATTATGCAGGCATAATGTTTATATTTAGAACTATTAATCTCTTGGAAACAGAAAAGTCCCCAGGCGAAACAAATAAAATTGAAACATCAGTATATGTTTATAAACCCTTGTATATGAAAAATTGTTTCAACCTTTACTAGGTAATAAGAACATTCCTCTTTAGTGCTGTGGACAATCAAATCCTTCTTAATATTCATGCTTTCCATGTGCAGCTTTTTGTCTAAATAATGAAAATTAGAAAAAGAAAATGATCGACGGTAGCTTTAGAACTCCTTCATCACTGTATTCAGATTTGTAGCAAGTTTACTAGTCAAAAGTCTGATCATTTTATTAAAAATAAAGATAAATAAGATAATGTTTTTGTTATTAATATGTACAGAACTTATGCTGCAGAGTATCGTAAAAAAATATGTCTACATTTTCATACCTGTGTCCCAATAACTAGCACATATATAAACCGACCCATACACAATCTTATGCAAAGACTTTCATGTGCGTATGCACATGCATGCGTGCATGCACACACACACACACACACACACACACACACACACACACACACACACACACACACACACACACACACACAGAGTAAGCATTCACATTTTATATCAATTGTTTATGAAGTCATTAGTCGTATTACATAGCCCTTGCAACATCCTTACTTATCTAAAGTATCAAAAATGCAAACCTGGAACATAAAGCATTGCATGTATAACTGATCACAACCAACAAAATATAAAAATATCTATTTGACTCCATTTATAGCAGAAGTCATTGCCAAAGTTTAGAACAGCAACACTTTTGTAAAATGTGTACACTGTATAGAAATATATAGGTACCACATCTTATATTTGTAAACACATTCTATTCTGCAGTTTAAAATACAACAGCTAGAGAGTAAAGGCTTAACACTTTACCGCATTTTCAAAAGTAGTATTGCATATAATTACTCAGGAACTTGAACAAAATTCTAAGGTTGTAGGTCCTCTTAAGAATTAGTTTTTATGTACAATGCCTTAGGTTTGAATATATAATTGGGTAGCAGATATTAATTTCAGGAGTTGAATAGAGCATATGTACTTTAATAACCATAATGCAAATGGCTACCTTTTTGTTAATAACCAATTCTCCCTCTTTGCCTCAGGTTTTGTTCTGCTAGCTTCTCTACACACTCATCTCTGAACTCCATAATTACTACTTGTTGGGTAACCCAAACATGACCCTTTGCTGAGTGTGCCCCTCAAATGCTCAGGGTTGGCCACAGTGATAACTTTATACAAGGCCCAGGATGCAAAGGATCCAAGGGGGTGCAGTGAGCATGGAGTTTGGGAGCCATTATTCTTGTGGTGACCTGTCATTACACTAACTGTAGTCATTGCTAGTTTACTGCTATCCAGACATCATCAAAACTCATTGTAACTCTGCTATGTCATGTGAAGCTCCTGATCTCCCTAAGGACTCACCTAGGAATTTAATTTTCTTTAATAATATAATATATTGTGTGTGTGTGTGTGTGTGTGTGTGTGTGTGTGTGTGTGTGTGTGTGTGTGTATATACGGGTGTGTGTCTGTGTATATACATAGTTACAGGGAAAAATTTTTATATATATATATATATATATATATATATATATATATATATTTATATATATTTATATATATATATATATATATATATATATATATATATATATATATATATATATATATCATTATACATGTATTACAAACAAACAATGTGGAATTCATTGAATTTGTTCTATCAATATACTATTAGGTTCATAGGTAGGTACTAGGCTATTGGCCCTAGGGCCTATATAAGCCTAGCCAAATGGTACACTGGCTTTTGCCACCCAATAAAATTATTTTCCTGTGTCCCAATCAAGCAGAGCAACAGAAGTGATCCCCAGGGTGAATTTCCTATCTCCCTTCCAATCATCAAGATTTTTCTTGAAGAGTGCTAATGAGGAGCTTTGTTTGATACAGATATGTAGTTTGTTCCAGAGTATTGGGAAGTCTCTGGGACAGGAATCTATCCCACCAGAATGTTCTGTTTATTGTGGTGACAAGGTTTAGGTCCCTAGACCATGTAGCTCGGAGGGATTGGGATTTCTTTACATGGAGCATGTGCAACAGCTCTGGGTCTGACATAGCTTTGTATGTTAGGCAGGGATCGCCTCTGAGTAGGCAATATGTGACAGAGTAAAGCTGGAGTTTTTTGAGATGGTCTGCATAGGACATCTGTTTGAGGCCGGTAATCCTCTCTGTGAGGTATTTCTGTGGCCTTTTCAGTTGTTGTAGATGTCTTGTGAGGTACATACAAAAAGGGGCGTTGTACTCTATAATGGGTCTAATGGGTGATGAGCAGAGGTGAACAATGACCTCTTTTTTCTTGGATGAGAAACCTTTTGTGATGAGGTGTGCCATGTAGAAGGATATCCTGACTACTGTGGTGATGTGATTATCAAAGAAAAAACTACTGTCCACCTGTGTCCCAAGGTCTCTTATTGCACTTTCAGTGTTAAGTAGACTAACGCCTATGTGGTAGTTCATGGGTACAGAGTTTTTACCAAAAGGGATGACAATGCACTTTTTGGCATTGAGCTTAAGGCCATGACTTTGACACCAGGCATCTGTCTCAGTGAGGCCCTTTTGTAGTATGTCCACATCATTAGGAGTTTTTATTATGGCTCCTAGTTTGCAATCATCTGCAAATTTTGTTAGCCAAAGACCTTCTGTGTTAGCCTGTACTTCAGAGAAGTAGATACCAAACAGGAGAGGACCTAGGACTGAACCCTTTGGTACTCCACTTGTCACTGGTCTGAAGTTAGATTTAGAGTCTGCTACTTTCACAGTGTGGGTTCTGTCAGTGAGCCAGTTGGCAACCCATCTTGTGACATAGGGATTTATACCTAGTTTAGTGAGTTTGTTTATAATTCCAGACTGGGGGATGGTGTTGAAAGCCTTGGCGAGATCTAGATAGGCTGTGCGAACCACCTTACCCTCATCTACAGCTTTATTGACAACTTCAAAGAAGTCTATCAGGTTTAGGAGACATGATCTGCCTTTTACAAACCCGAACTGGGTAGGGTCCAGAGTTTGGAGATTACCAATGTCATTGTTTATAAGTTCCATGATGATACACTCCATAGCCTTGCAGACCAGGTTCATCAGGCTAATGGGGTGGTAGTTCCCAGGGTCCGTAGTGGCTCCCCCTTTGTGGAGTGGGATAACCATTGCTGTGCGCCATTCAATGGGCACAAAGCCTGAGGTGAGGCTATGATTAAACACGGTACTTAGGTGGGGTGCCAGTTCATTCTGTAGTTCATGTAGAATGCAGTCTGGGTTGTTGTCAGGTCCCATGGATGCTGTGTTCTTGGCTTTAGAGAGTGTGTTTTTTTACCAGTGCAGCCGTGATTACAGGTAATTTGCATTCTTCCAGTACAGAGATGGGCCCTTTAGGGGATAAGAGAGGGGCAAAGTTAGCACTGAACCCATCTGCCAGGATGTTGGCAGTATCAGTTGGCTCTATATATTTAGTGCCATTGTGCTGTAACTCAGAGCAGATCTGAGTGCTGCCATTGAGATTCTTGACATAGCTGTAGAATGCTTTGTGGTCATCTTTAGAATCAGTGGCGATTTTGTTTTCATAACTAGCTTTGGAAGATTTTATGAGGGATCACAGTTTCTTACTGAGGCTGACCATGGAGTTCCTCCAATCATGGGATTTTACTCTTTTTTTTGTAACAGTTTCTATCTTCTGTTGTAGAGTTTGTTTATAGCAGGGGACCACCAGATCGGCTTCCTTTTTTTGGAGGATAGCATCTTCGTTCTGTTAGGGATTGCACAATTCATGCACTCGTTTAAGTGCTTATAAAGTGCAATTGTATAGGATTCAGCAGTTGTATCTCTATTGTCCGTCAGCCTTTCCTATAATTTACATGGTTTTGTATACGGAAAATAGAAAGATATAAATAGTTTTATACTGCTATGTGTAATTGAGATCTGATAAAGTTCTTACAAGGGTGAAAGCACATATCTCTTCTTGCAATTTAGTGAACTGTGATTTAAACAAACAATGCCAGCTTGAGTCTTGCTCTATCATTTTAATAAGAATGCTAAGTTATCTTTGACATGGATTTTGCATAAGCAGTTTTGACAATTATTTCAATAATTTGTTAATTGATATCAATAGTTATCATTCTTATACAACTAATTTTCCATTTTTGTTAAGTATAGAACACTTTTTTATAGTACACACACACACACACACACACACACACACACACACACACACACACACACACACACACACACTCTCATGTGCACACACACTCTCATGTACACACACACACAAACACACACACACACACTCGCATGCACACACACTCGCATGCAAACACACACACACACACACACACACACACACACACAGACACACACACATATGTTTGTAAACGTATGCATGAATATGTCTTTACAGTCACAGTAATTCATATTTGCATATGCTTAGTAAATGTGCAGTTTATTTTGCCAAATCATGTTATTCCCTCCTTTATGAAGTCATATAGCCAAGTTGCCACACCCCTGTAAGAAAAAAAAGAAAAGAAAATCCAAGCTTGCATCATTTGTTCATAGCAGGGGTTTTTCATAGGTGAATAAATGACACTATGTAACACTAAAAGTTCTAAATCTCCGGACCTTACTCATAATGGAAGAATATCTTGCATCTATTCTCTTGAAGCAGGGATATGGAACAATTCACTGCACACCTCAGTAGTAAAAGCTATCTAATACTAAGTGGCAAAGGATCAAATGATAACAAATACTACATTTCATTCAGTAAGCCACTTAGTTATTTTTTAATGAATGAATGAAATAAACTCATTCAAGTCAGCATGAATTTATTGCAGAAGACATGATTCTAATGTACAGACTTCTTTTTTTTTTACGTCCTGGGCAATGAAATTTCTCTGGCTTTCATATAAACTTAGAATACGTGGCACATGCCATACAAAAGTATGTCTCCACTGCTGACTACTCTAGCCACGTACAATGAAAGGGTTAATAGAAAGCTGGCAGTGAAAATTTAGATACAGCATGGCATTATGATTCATACTGCCTTTAAAACTCTGCTGTATTCCACTGCTTGAGGACTCATCACTGAATGAGTTATGAAATATGCCACATGCATATAAAGATTTGTACATCTGACAAATATTTTCTGTCAGGAATACTTTGGAACACAGGCAAAGATGTTTAACCTAAATTAACCTTGGCAGACATGCCGTAGTACAAATACAGGAAGTACTTTATATTTAAAAAGTAGCATTGCTATAGTAAAAAGAAGATCAGAAATAATTTCTTAAAAAAAGGCTTATTTTTAATAAAAATCAAATAAACTATAGCAGACACAAATTTTATATACTCCTTTTACTACACACTGCTCTGTTTCACAGAGAACTACAAACCATGAGATGTCTAATCAGTCAGCATTTATCTAGCACTTGCCTTGTGTGATCGTGATCTGCCTCACTTCATTAAGGTGTTGAGAGATACTAATACTGAATGAAAGTAGTGTGCAAAGCATGCCTAATAAAGTTCAAGACCTGTCATAAGGAATGGATTACAGAGCTGCAGTTCAAGTCAATATGAAGAAATGGAGGTAAACAGGTTATAGCAAGCTAAACACAAAATCACTCCACTGAATAATAGTTTCTGTGCCACCACTGATCCTGAAAAAACTCAGCTGGGCATCCATCTGGCCTTTCATCCTTTGTACTATCTTGGTTTCACAGGATGATTTGGTATGTCACAGAACTTAATAATATGTGTGAGGCAATTACTGAGGCCTTTTTCATTGCAGCATGAAAAATATGAGTTTCTAGGCAGTGCATGAACAGCAGAGCTCGAGTGGTGCAGGGAGCCAAAATGTGGTAAAAAAAAGAAAAAACTAAGCAAACAGTACAGAGGTTGCAAACAAAAGCTCAAGGGAACATAGATCAATCCAAAAACAAATTTGGAGCTTAGAAACACCACCACAATTATAATTTATTTTCAAACAATTGCAAAGCTTTCGGGAGGAACATCCTTGCTCAATGCATATCAAAGTTGGTCTATATTAGCAAATCGAAACTCCAAATAGCCAAAAACTACAACACTGACACATAAAGAACAAAATAGCCAAAGTACAAAAGGCCACTTCTGCAAATTTTTTCCCTGAGGAAAAAAATCGCTCGGCTGACCAAAACAAAAACAAACTGTCAAACCCTATAAAATTATGGGGCTTCACGCCCCACCCCTCCAATGTGGAGGGCTGTGCCCCCTCCCAAGTAAATATACAAAACCCCGAGATTGCTCTACAGTGGAGAAAAGGGCAAATTCCCGATAATGGCCAAATGATTTTTTTCTCCTGGAAAAAAAATTTGCGGAGGTGGCCGTTCATATTTTTGCTATTTCGTTCTACGTGTTGATGTTGTGGCATTCGGCTATTTGGAGTTTCAGTTTACTAATATCGACCCATCAAAGTGCGGTGCACAGCTATTTCATCTGGCTGATACATGTCTAAAGTCCCTGGAAAATTACACTGGTGGGGAAACTAATGACGGGATGAGTAGAGATGAGAACATACTGTTCAATTTAACTGATACCTTACTCACCAGCACTCACCCATATCTTCCCTGGCTATAATAGTGTAAATCAAAACTAAAAAGCTGCATGATTTTTTGATTTTTATCTTTTGGTTTCATACCAAGCAACAATCCTCCCCAGCAGGATTTCCTGCTTACTCTAGCTCTTACAACCTAAGCAGAAGCTTGGCATGCAACATTCTCACACTAGCTGGACCAGTAATTCATTGATACTTGTATATGCTTCTTTTTTCCTTACTATAGTGAGCACACTGCTTGGCAAAACTGGCCATTGCTGATTTCTGTTGTGTAGCCACTAAAACCAGCCTATGCAAATTGTCAAATGTGCCAAAAATGTTATTGCCTCCCTCCACAGAATGGCTGAGCCAATACCACCCACACATTTCCAGTATCTCCTGCCACCTCATCTACTTCCCAGGCAGCTAACTGTTCCCTTGTCATCTGGCTCCCCTGTAAAGCCTTATTTCCCTGTATTCCATGAAGTAAAACAAAACAAGGGATTGTTTATATACACAGTCATCTAGCTGTGCAAGTTTCCACCTCAGTCAGTGACTCATATTGACTTAGACAGACTGGCTGCATACACAGCCATGTCTTTGTCTCAATTTGTTACACTTTATTACATGCCACATTCTAGAACACACCTGGTATTCTGTAACATGTTCACATGAGATCCCTTTTACTTCTGAATTGTTTTATGTGACTCAAATTTGAATAGTTTACTTGCATCACATAAGTTATAGATTTTTGTCTTTTACTACAATCTAAATAACCTAATTTACTTTGATGCATCTGAATTTATTTTATTTATTTATTTATTTAACATTTGTTAACCGGGAAAGTCTGACTTGGAACAAAGCCAATTTTCAGCAGATGCCTGGGGAGAAAGGCTTCAGATGCATGTCTTTATAATTGTTATTTTATTATGTTTGCTTAACTGTAGAATCTTGCAAGTCATGGGTGAAAATAGTCTTCAGACCAGCTCACTTACCTAGTTATGAAATAAAAATAATAATAAATAGGAATAGTCTTTTCAATTATAAAAGAAATTCATCTACCAGCCATCATACTATCTATATGCTTATATTAATGTCCTCTAAACATATAAATATCAGTAGCAGTTTCTTACTAAAAACTATAGATATGCATGCCACCACAAATTAGTTATTAATAAATTCATAACTTAATCATGAAATCTGTTAAAGGATAAAGGAATGTAATGTAATGGTTACTGTAGTTTGCATAGAACTGCTTCACAGCAAATTCTTAGCTCAGTTTTTATCTAGAGTGCCTTCTATACTGAAACAGCACATTGCCGCTATATCCATACAGTTTTCACTAGTTATTCCAGTTTCTTCCCATATCCCAGTGATATGTCACATGCGCATGTGCGTGTGTGTGTGTGTGTGTGTGTGTGTGTGTGTGTGTGTGTGTGTGTGTGTGTAGTGACTATGGGCAACCTGTAATCGGATGGCACCATCTTTGGCTCTACTTTCTTTCCTCTGCACTCGATGAGTGTTGGGATAGGTTTTGTTTTCTCTATGAACCAGAAATGGATTAAGTAGGCAATCACTGACTGAAAGATTGAATGAATGAATAAATGAATGAGTGGATCCATTACAGAGAGATTTTAGGAATGCCACTCATATGTCAGATGTTAAAGCAGTGAGAAAGTTACTGAAATAAACAGTAACCAACAAGAAAAGACAAGCCAAAAAATGAAGTAGGAAGCAAGAAAGTAGAGAAGAAAAAAAAAAAACTATTATTGTAAAATACTACCAAACATTTTCAGCCCTCAAATAACTGGGACTTCATCAGAGTAATAACATACTTCCTGAAGAACATTACATTAAAATGAAAAACAACCAATCATAATTGCCTGAATGCTAATTTAATTAATCAGTAACCAAACCTTAACTCTTTGTACTCCAAAGTTGTCTCCACATCACCACCTATCTCTCTCTCTCACCGTAAAATATTTAATCTATAACAAAAAAAATCAAAAATTGTTTTAAGGATGTCATAGCTATGTTCTCTAATGACCCTTAATTTCCTAGTAGTTTTCCCAATGTAAAACAATGGGCTTGACACACCCTTCATTAAATAAACAACCTCAGTGGTGTCACAATAATAATGAGCTGGACATGGAATAGTTCTTTCATAACCTTCTACACTGACATAAGGTCCATCATGATGTATTTGCAGAAACTACATCTTCCACATTTTCTCTTTACCTAGTGAGTCTTGAAATTCAACATTTAATCCTTCACATAACTAATTCTTTGGTGTATCAGGTGATAACTATCAAAATGTAGAAATGAGTTAGAATACATTTCCTCATGAAAATGCCTAGAAGTAAGACACTATGACTTGTAATTTTTATATAAAGTTGGATCTAAGTAAATAATACCTTCAAAACCAGTTTTGATGTAAACCCTAAATGGTCTGTAGTAGTCTCTAAATACATCATTAAGGACTTAATGTCTTCCAAACTTTTCTTCCATAAACTCAAATATCATCCAAAAAATGAAAATACATTTTTGACAATTGAAAAATATTGTGAAGGAAAAACAAACAAAGAGTCATAAGGTGAATTGGAAGAAGTTTAAAAAATCAGACAAGAAAGAAAGAAAGAAAAAATCTAAATCAGAAACACCTGAGTGTTCTATGAAACAGCAGCAAGACTATGCATTAATGCCATCAAAATAAACACATTCAATAGAGAAATGGTAGTTTAAAAAAAGTCTGCTTTGCCATGGCCATCCATGCCCCAAGTTAGTAAAGGATCAGGTGTACAGTCAAGCAAGATTTGTGCGGGGGCAAGAGTTTGCGTAGCTCTGGCGAGGCATAATGTGACTAGTAAGTAAAACTGGATTCAGCTGTATCTATATGTATATATATATATATATATATATATATATATATATATATATATATATGTATGTATGCCACAAGTGTGTGTGTGTGTGTGTGTGTGTGTGTGTGTGTATGGGTGTATGTGTGTATGTCTAGCAATTTTCCCTCCAACAAGAATCTCAATGAAGGGAGCAGCCAGCTTGTTTTGAACATGACCACAGGCACACTAACAGGATTACTGATTCAGGTCTCAATGCAATCAATAATTTATAATTTTGGAGATTAAGCCTAGATGTATACAATGACTGAGAACCATTAATAATATTTGTTTAGTGAGGGTGAGGATTATTTGGATTGGTGTTGTAATCTACTTTATGTGTTCATTTTGGGGGTAAAACATCTGTGCAAAAATAAATATAAGTTATGTAATACAGTTATCAGTGGATGCATGAAAGAAGCAGTGGGAAAAGAGGACGGAGATTCCTGCTTGTATGGATAAAATGTTGCATTTGTTTAATGCATTTAATATATTTAATTGATCATATATCTCAGTATCAATCACACTTTGTTACATTGTTTTTAGGAAATACATTTCCTGTTTGGCAGTGTCTCTGTTGTTATATGGATGATGCTTTGATTAGGCATTTTTGAATCTTAAACAAAAGGTATAAAAGACAGTCTAAAACTGAAAATAAGATGCAAAGCAGCAAGGTAGTAATTCTGCAATATTGTAGCATGCAGTACTCTTCAAAGCACATGCAAATTAATTCTTTTTTAAATGCTTGAAAAAAGATTGTGTCTCATTTATTACTGGTTTACACTATATTGCAACTGATAATTGAAAAAAAGCAAAAAGGATGGAAAGGGTAAGCAATCATGATGTATGATGTTGCACTGAAGTAGCAAAAACATTACTGAGCCTTGTTTCCTTTAACTGCAAGCTTATTGCTGGTTAAACTAGGCTGAAGTTACAAAATAGCACGTGATCATATGACATCTTTTGCTTTTGAATTTGATGACTTTCTGCTTAGGAGGGCAGTATTTGGTAGTGTGGAACACAGCTCACTGCTTTGAGTGATCTGTAAGTGTTTATGGTTACTTTCTTAGTAAACCTGTGTTAAGTGCATTAATACATTAATCCTGCACTAATCAAGGCTAATCATTCTATCCTTCGTTGTTCTTACAACTAAAATATCTCTTCCCTTACTAAATTCTAATATCCAAACTATCCCTTCTCTCATGGAATTCCAGTTTATCTCTACCAGTCTCAACATCACTACTGCTCCTGTTTTTATCTACCTATCTGAAGCTTCTTACAGTTTCATCATATTCCCTCCTTCTTGTACTTCACCTCAATATTGCCTTAGCTGTCCCTGTTTAGAACAACTAAAAGTAGCATCAGCAACAATCAGCCATATTCTTGTTCATAAACCATATATATATATATATATCTATAAATATCATAAATATTTACCACCAAAACCGAGATATTGATCTAACAAGCTGTTTCTTGCTAGTTTAGCTCTAGCTTTCTTTTTTTTCCCATTTTATATTACTCTCTCAATTTTTATTGTTTATGTATAAACTACTTACTACCTATATTTACCAAAGTTATGCATTCTTGATTGTTATTGATTTATTGTATTGTTAGTAAAGTGTTTTTGTAATGGATCTTTTCTCCCTGGGCCTCTGCTAAAAAAAGGTCACTGGTCCAGTTGGACATCCAAGGTAAGCAAATGTAAAATAAAATAAATAAATAAATACCATTTTCACAAAAGGTGCATTACAGCAGAAGCCAGTTTTGATTGCAGGACACTTTACAACATTATGAATAAAAGTAAACTTCCATCTTAAATTCTGGACAAATTAAGAAGTTTTCATGAAGAAAGTAGGAGAACTGAGTAGGCATTGCAAATTTCAGTCATGCACAGAATGATATCACAGGAAGACCAGGAGGCTGGAAGGCAGGCACCATCTTGATTTTGGCTTTACAACTAGCTACACATACACGTGTACACCTTAAAATGTAATAAATGTTTTTAAAGCATCATTGTGGATATCTACTGGGTTGTTGTGTTCTAGCAAATTGCTCTGTGTAATACATATAAAGATATATACATATATATAATTTTATATATATAGGGTCTGTAGCAGATGAACGAAAAATCAGTTCATCAAATACATAAAGATCTAAGCTTCACGGAAATCAAAAACAGTATTTTGGGGTCTCAGTACAGTGAGGATTAAAGTATTTGCCCTTTCCTCACTGTAGTGTGATCTTGGAGTTAGAATATATATTTAGCGGGGGGTGACGTGACATTTCGATCATTACATATTCGATGACCGGATTTTTCGTTCATCTGATCTAGACCCATATATATACATATATATATATATATATATATATATATATATATATATATATATATATATATATATATATATATATAGGGCCTATACAGGCTTGTCTCTGGTGTTAATAGTGCTGCAGTGAGAATGATTTGGCTTTGTGACAGTGACTTAATATTAAGCAAAGCCATAGAAATTTGTCAAGTCCATGAGCTCACAGAAAGGCATACAAATATGCATGTTTTCTATAGCCTCTAGAGCAAACATAGACAGCATGCAGAATGTGGCAAGCAGAAACAGACCTAAGCATATGGCAGCAGCAACCCCTGGGTTGTGGCAGTGAGAACCTGTAGCTTTCTTGCAAGTTCCCAGACTAGCTCAGTAAAAAGGGCATGCTAGTACAATATAAGAGTGAGTCAGCAAAACCCAAGTCAAGTCTTATTGTTAACTGTCATAACTGTGGAGCCAATCATGAGTCTAAAAGAGATAAGTCCTTAGCATTTGATCAGCAATGCCACAAGTGTAAAAAATGGAATTATTTTCAAAAGTTTTGTAAATCAATCAAGCCTCATTCAGTTATTAAGAGAGGTCACTCAAAAAAGTAAGTTGATCATACAGAGAGCTGCAACCCTACTTTCTATGTAGATGGTGTATCAGTGGTCATTGAAAAGGTTAATGTAGTAGATTTGTTGGCAAAGAACAAAATATTTTGCACCGTCCTGATCAATGGCAAACCGAAGGAGATCAAAGTAGACACTGGTTCAAAGTGTAATGTAATGTCAGCAGAAACATTTGCTAAAGTGAGGGATAGTGAGCAACTTAATTTGGCCAATTATGCTAAGGTTGTTGCATATGGAGGTGAGCAGAGTCAAACCAAAGGTTAAGTAGTACTTTCATAGTATTCAGCTGGAAACAGTTAGAGCTTGCAGTTTTATGTAGTCAGAAGACGTGTGCAGTAATTACTAGGTCTCAGAGACAGTTTAAAAATGAAACTGCTTTCTTTTACCAAAGAAGTACATCATGTATGCACATGTCCCAGTTCCAGCGTTACTGATGATATTTTCTCAGAGTATGCTGATGTGTTCGATGACAAGCTAGGCAAACTGACAGTTGTGTACTCCATGAAAGTAGACCCAGAGGCTAGTGCAGTGATCAGACCAGAAAGGAGAGTTCCAATAGCTATGCAGGACAAAGTCAAGGTCCGGTTAGGCAAAATGGTGCAGCAAGGTGTTATTTATCCAGTCGGAGAACCAACTGAGTGGGTATCTTCCACGGCAACTGCTCTTAAGAAAAATCCAGATGAAATCAGAATGTGCATTGACCCAAGACACTTGAACAAGGCATTAAAATGTCTTCATCATCCTATACATATAGTTGAGGAGATTGCAGCCCCAATGCCAAATGGTACTGTTTTTTTCTGTCTTAGATGCAAAGAGTTCATTTTGGCAAGTGATGCTTGATTGCAAATATCACTACTAACTACATTCAGTACCCCAGTTGGTAGATACAGATTCCTCAGGATGCTTTTTGGAATAAATTCTGCCAGTGAAATCTTTCAGTCTGAAATAGAGTAATTTTTTTCAGGCTATCTATGTGCAATAATAGTTTATGATTTATGGTTGGAGGTAATGCTGAAGCAGAGCATGACAGAAACCTCAGGAAAGTTCTGGACAGAGTGCATGAAGTAAATTTAAAGCTCAATCCTCTGAATTGCAAATTCAGACTGCCAGAAGTTACTTATGTAGGCCATTTATTTACCAGTACATATTTATGGCCAGATCCTTCTAAACGAGCAGCAATTCTTGAGCTGTTAGCTCCAGACAATGTCAAAGCCCAACAGCGTTTTCTTGGTACGGTTAACTATTTGTGCAAATTTATCCCTGACTTTAGGGAGACATCAGCACCTTTTGAGAGAGCTGACATGCAAACATGTTGCATGGTCATGGTTAGAACAACACAATACAGCATTTGATAAGCTCAAACAGCAAATTGCTAACCCTCCTGCATAAAAATATTATGATGTTCACAAACCAATAGTTCTTTCCTGTGATGCTTCAATGTTCAGTCTTGATGCAGTTATTCTTCAAGAGCAGACCTGTTCCCTAAGCATCTAGAAGTCTTACCCAAACTGAGATGTAGTATGCTAAAATTGAGATGGAACTTTTGTTAATTGTATTCGCATATTCTAAGTTCCATGATTATATTTATGGCTGAGCAATCCAGATAGAAACTGACCATCAACCTCTAGTCACTATTTTAAAGAAGCCTATGTATTCCGCTCCAGCAAGACTACAAAGAATAATGTTCAAATTGCAAAAGTATAATTTCAAAATGGTCTATACAAGGGGTAAACTTCTTTATCTGGCTGATTCTTTATCTAGATTGCCCATAAATACCACGGAACAGCTTGATACAGAGAATTTTGACTTTGATGTCATGGAAGTGCATAATTATTCTACTATGAGACTTGATGCACTGAGAGATCGTACAAAGACTGTTTCAATTTTGCAAAAGCTCAACCACTTCATCAATGTAGAATGGCTGTCAAAGCAATCCTGTGCACTGCCCAAAGTGCAACCTTGCTTTCCATATAGAGATGAGATGTTGATAGAAGACGGTATCATTTCCAAAGGTCCAAAATTTGCTCCTTTCTTACAATATTAATACATTCAGAGTTTACATTGTGGCCACCCAGGTTCTGATTCTACCAAAAGAAGGGTGAGAGATCTAGTATTTTTGCCTTCTCTAGCAAAAGATATTGATACACTGTTTTCTTCTTGTTCAGTGTGCAACAGTACTAAGCCGCATTTGCAAAAATAGCCACTTCAGCTAAGCCAAATTCCTGAACTACCTTGGTCAACAGTAGCAACAGACATATGTGCGTGGAACAGTCAACATTATTTAGTGTTGATAGATTCTTATTCAAACTGGTTTGAAATCAGTTTGCTACCTAACCTAACATTCAGTGCTGTTACTAAGATGAAACATTATTTCTCAGTCCATGGTAATCTAGACAAAGTTATTTCTGACAATGGTTCTCAGTTTACCAGTCAACTGTTTCAGAGATTTGTTAAAGTGTGGGACTTTATCTATGTTACTAGCAGTCCTGAATATCCACAATCAAATGGTCTTGCTGAACATGCAGTTCAGAGTACAAAGCAATTACTGGAAAGGTCAAACAATGACAATACTGATATCTTCTTGAATTCACTTAATCTCAGAAAAATACCCTGTGCCAACCAACTAGGCTCACCTGCTCCGAGACTTCTATCTAGGCAAACCAGAATGACATAGCCTATCAGTTCTAGTTTATTTGTGCCTAATGCTACAAACCACAGAGCAATCAAAGGCCAACTTTTTAAGAATGGTTCTTCTCAGAAGTCCAGCTGTTACAAAATGAGCAGTTTTCTTCATCCATAAGAAGAAGTAGAGACAGTGAGGATGCAAATGGCAAAAGGCTTTGATCAAATTGGTCAAATGAGCGGTATATGTACTGAGTTGAGATCCTAATTAGTAGAATCTGATGGTATAGAGTACAGAAGAAACCATATACATCTTCTTCCTGTATCAGAAATGATATTGCAGCATTGTACCTGTGATACAGACTCTAGATCTTAGAGCAACCCTGACAATGTTTGTAACGAAGAACATGTCACAGTATCCATTCCCATTCCTGATAATGTCCCATATATCCCCAAAGTTGAACATTCCTTGAAGACAGTCCCTGTTGCTAAATCCAATTTTGACTTTTATGTTACACAATCAGGTTGTATTTCCAGACCTAGTCTAAAATACACAGCTACTTGGACATAATCGTTTTGTGTCTGATTTTGTATAATTGCATGTCAAATAATTAATTCTGTTTAACTGCATGTCAAAAGATCATTTATGTAAATTGAATGTCATTGAATACTGTCATTTCATGTATGGACTATTTCTCAAAGAGGGAGGATGCAGATCAGACCATGTGTACATGTACCTTTAAGAAGCATTTCCAGATGTAGCACATGCATATAAATACTGAGCACATGCAGGCAGCAGAGCCATTTTGAGACAACAGCCAGAGTGGTAAAATGTGTTAGTGTGGTTGGCAGTCTGTTTATAAGGTTATTTAAGTTTAAGTTACAAAGCAACATTTCTGATGTGTTTGTATGTAATAAAGTTGCTTGAATTGAACCCACAAGTGTGAGTCTGTTTTATCATGAACAGACAAGCAGCAGTTATCAAATTATTTACTTATTTTTTAACTATATTTAGCTATATAAGATATGGAATACTTTTTGGATTACATTTTTTTGTTTTAATGTATTTTTGTCAAATATGTACCCATATTAGGCTCCATGTAGCTGAATTGCCATTGAAAAAAGTAGGCCTTATAAGTCTGGAAGACTTCTTAATTAGTTAATATACATAAAAGTATGATAAAGCTCATCCACTCTGTTGTTTTGGTTTAATTAATTTAGAACAAGAAATTCTAATACTCTACATGTACCACAAACATTTGGATAAGTTGTTGGTAAGTTGATTAAAAAATATGAATATTATGTATAGTAGATAAAAACTGAAATAAAAGTTCATTTTAATAATGTCAATTTTAAATAAAAAAAAGTAGGATACAGTTTGCTATCTCTGTATATCTGCAATAATATTTAATATGTTTGTATACAGACTTTGATGGAAGTTTGGGTGAGTTTGCATGGTAAAGTTAATACTTAAGTATTTTATTGATTCAGACACAGGTAGACCTCCATTTTCTTTTAATCAATATCATATGTTCTGAATTTAAAAAAAGTTGTGAAAAGATGGGATTTGTGTTCATGTAATCTAACTGGGAAATTCTGAAATTTCATGGACATTGTGAAAGTATCTTAGATCCAAATTACGGCAAGTTAAGCATATATTTAGGAAGTATGCAAAAGCAGTTAATGTTGTCGTGTCTTTCGGCTTTTCCCAGTTAGGGGTCGCCACAGCGGAACTCCTGTCCGCTAATGATTGGCAGTATATTTTTACGTGTCGAGTTGCCAGCCCTGACGCACAACCTTCAACGAAGGTACGCCCATTCACGCATGTCTCCAGACAGAAGACGCTCTAGCTGAGAATCGAACGGGACAACGTCTTACTGTGAGGTGACAGCACTACCGCAGCACCACCACCACAGTGTATGCAAAAGCAGTTAATGATGTTTTAAAATTTAATGGAGTAGGGATAATGTAATAGGCATTTTGAGCTAAAGTTAAAAATAAAATTTCGATACACAAGTTAAACAGATGAGAGAGGCAAGAGCCCTGTCTTACTCCTTTTTAATTAAATATGGTTTTGAAAGACAACTTATTAATATATAAATGATTTGCTTGAGTTGTTTAAAGCTCAATTATATTTTGAATAAAAGTTGTTTGGAATCCAATTTTTTGGAGAATGTAAAAGAGAAAACATATTCATTTTATCAAAGGCTGTTGATGTATCAATTGCAAAGGCATAGATATTGGTTTGATAAAGTCTAATAGTTGCAATGACTCAAAAGTTGTTGCTTGATCAGAAGTTTTTCTTTTGGTGAAAAGGCCAGATTGAATGGAAGAAATTATAGACAGTAATATTAACTTCATTGTCTTAGCAAAAATCATTGTATTTATTTTTTATATCTAAATTTATTAAAGCTCTAGGTCTGTCGCTAGTAATCAGGTTATTGTCTGGAAATGTTTTGGGTGTTAAAATAGCTTTTGATCTCATATATATATATATATATATATATATATATATATATATATATATATTTATCTGATGTGCTTGTGAATTTAAATAAGTAAGAATAAAGCGCAAGAAACACAGGGATAAATGCTCCAAAACCAATTGCAATTAGAAATATAAAAAAGTAAATGATGGCACTTAGGAGCAACCCAACATATAAAGCAGTCTTCAGCATCAATATAGTCCCAATAGGAAGGCAGAAGTCTATACTGTTAGAACATCCAAGAAATAATCCATCATAGATAAAACCAGATATATTTATTTAGGCACATAAAAAAGGTAAGCACTTTCACCAGAAGGCTTTCTCAGACCTTTAACAAACAGAAGTAAAAGGTGTTGATCATTTTATATAGCAGGTATTCAATTAAATAATTAACTAGATGACATCATCATGAATTCTTTCAACAAGTTCTTAAAGTCAAAGATAAGAAATATGCAGATCTATGAAAGCTTACAGAAGGCGTTTCACTTACTTATAACTTATTCATTATAAAAATAATACTCAAAAAATATCCAGTCAGACCTATATAGTTATATAAAATTTATATAAATTTATATTAAAACTTCAATAAAAAACAAACAAATTTATACAATTCTAATATAAAACTAAGAGCTAATAATATAGAAAAAAAATATTTACCTAACAAATGGCCTCCTGTTTTTCAAAATAGGTTTAAGTGAAATTTTATCATTCAGGCCTGGACTAACATATGCCTTGAGTCTAACAATCCATTTAATCTCTGTTCTTTCTGTATAGTTTCTGATATCTCCCCCTCTGGGGCTAGGGTTATTCACCTGGAGGACCATAAATTTAAAAGTGCGATTAGTGTTTGTTGAAAGAACATGCTTAGATAAAGCATTATTACTGGACTGAATGCATATTTGGTAAAGGTGTTCCCGTATCCTGTCCCTGAACCTTCTATCAGTTTTACCTACATAGAAGACAGGGCAGGAAGTACAGATTGCCATGTAAACTACATGTTCAGTATTGAATGCAGCAATAACTTCAAACTGAAAACATTCAGAAGTAGTCGGGTGGGCGAACATATTATAATTAGATATATGGGTACAAAATGGGCAGTTATCACATGGATACGTACCATTTCTATGTGAGCTATTACTGACGACTTCCATTGTATTGGGATAACATAAAATTCTGTGCAAATTCTTCTTATTCTTGAAAATGAACTGTGGGTATTCACCAACAATATCTTTAATTAATGGGTCAACAATTAGCATCCTCCAGTGTTTAGAGATAATTTCTTTAATTTCATTGAAGTCATGCGTATAAAAGGTAGACAATTTCTGTTTAGTCCTTATTTCTTGATTTGTTCCTCTATTATTATGAGGGCTGGAATACGCAGTTGCACCATGATCCAAGAAGTATGTGATAGCCCTATCACTTCTATATTGTTCTACACTTTGATAACAACTGTGTCTTTCATTTATATTATAGGATCTAGCTAACAGTCTTTCTTTAAGATAAATTAGTTCATTCTCATATCTCTTTTGGGTTGGATTCAACCTGGAAACTATTGAATATCCAGGTGAGCTTGAATTATATGACTTTGTTGAATGACTTTTTCTCACTGGAAGAGGACAGACTTAAAGAATTTATTAAAAAACAACAAACTGATTTGTTAGACATTTCCAACTATTGAAGTTGAAAGAATGATGGAACAGCTACCCGATAGTGTCTTCTTGTTTGAGAAACTGCTTCCTGGGCAGAAGAAGCATAAATTAAAACAAGACATCTTTGATTTTGCACATGGTCAAGTCTTTACTTGGCCTCATAATTCCAATAGTGGACAAGAACAAATTAGAGGTCGAAATAGATTTATACATACATATGTGTCCACACCTTTAAATGTAAATACTCCTGTAGTTGCAGTGAGTAATACAAATACTAATAACTCTGATAATACTGGAATTACTGTTAACACTGATAATGTCTCTTTGACTAATGTAACAGATGTATGTGATATACCAGTAGTTAGCAATCATGCTGGTGCTAGTATTGACTGTAGTAAGAACAATCAGTCTAGAAATATCACAGACTCAGATATAGTAAGTGTACATTCTAGCAGTCATTTGACTACAACAGCAAACACTGAACCAGTAGTTAGGAGAAAGGTAATGCCCTCTACTAGTAGCTCTAGTTTGATACATCCTCCCCCTTTCCCAATCAGCGACCCCTCCCAAAGGTGAAGGAGTCATTCCATAAGCAGAGGGAGACAGAAAAGGAAAGCTTCAGGTGGAAAACAGAAGGGACCCACTTTGAAGAAATTGTTGGAGAAACTAACACCAACATAGTATGGAATATCTCACATAGACCCCTTGATAAAGATGAAATTGAACTATTGAATAAGGGCTTATCATTCATACCTACCACTAAAAGTGATATGACAGACATAATTTTAGAAACTAAATTGTTTGTTCGTAATGTACAATTGAAATTATTGTTCAAGAATGAAAATACTAATTTAGAAACTCGACGTTTCTCAAAACCAAGTACATTTATTCCTAACCACCATCCTCTATTAGACACATTTAGTAAAATGGTCGAGGAAGATGCATATAATTTATGAAATCATCCCCATGAATATAAGAAGGGTAATTTAACATGTAAGCAGAAATCAGCATTAAATAGACTAAAAAATGACAAGAATATTATTATCAGGCCAGCCGACAAAGGTGGGCCTGTAGTTGTAATGGATATGCATGGTTATATTAGCTTAATGTATGAAATGCTTGTTGATAGGAAGTTATATATACCTATTTTGCTCGAAGATGTTTATAACCATATCATGAGGGTTTATAATACATTGGAAGACTTAAAGAAAAGTGAAATTATTAATGCAGAACTGTTCAATTTTTTCTGGCTTGAGAATCCATTATTACCTGTCATACAGGGTCTACCTAAGATACACAAAGACCCAACCCACCCACCGATGAGACCTATAGTCACTGGTAGGGGTTGGGTCACTGAATCTATCTCAGTTTATATTGAAAAGACCTTGAGACTTGTAGGTGACAAGAACCAATTAATTTTCAAAGGCACAAAACAGTTCCTAATAGACCTTTGATAAAATGGATTCTGTAGAAGACACTCTTCCATATTTTTTAGTAACTTTTGATGTCAAGTCATTGTTTACGGTCATTCCCAATCAGGAAGGTATTGGCAAAATACATATTTATCTTACACAATATACAGAATTTGTAACTGCTAAAGTAGATTTGTTATGCTTACTACTTGAGACAGTATTAGAAAATAATATATTTGTATTTAATATTGACATATTCATTCAGAAAGATGGCATGGCTATGGGCACATCATGTGCCAATAGCTACGCCAATCTGGTGATGGCTATGTGGGAAGAGAAGCATCTATTTACATTGCATAGTTTTCAGAATTTTCTAATATTTTATAAACAATTTGTAGATGACCTCTTCCTTTTGTGGACGGGCAGCAAAAATGAGCTGTATACTTTCTTTAATGAAATTAACTCACTTACTGATTATTTAAAATTTACAATGAATGAGTCCATTTATAGTATTAATTTTTTGGATGGGCATATAGAGAGATTAGACAATGGCAAACTTAATACCGGTGTGCACAGGAAATCCTGTTACAGGAATACCATATTACACAGAAGAAGTATACACCCGAAGTTTGTCTTTAATAATATTATTAAAGGGCAGGCTATTAGAGCTTCCAGGTTGAATCCAACCCAAGAGGGATATGAGAATGAACTAATTGATCTTAAAGAAAGACTGTTAGCTAGATCCTATAATATAAATGAAATACACAGTTGTTACCAAAGTGTAGAACAATATAGAAGTGAGAGGGCTATCCCATACTTCTCGGATCATTGTGCGACTGCGTTTTCCAGCCCTCATAATAATAGAGTAACAAATCAAGAAATAAGGACTAAACAGAAATGTTCTACCTTTTATACGCATGACTTCAATGAAATTAGAGAAATTATCTCTAAACACTGGAGGATGCTGATTGTTAACCTATTAATTAAAGATATTGGTGGTGAATACCCACAGTTCATTTTCAAGAATAAGAAGAATTTGCACAGAATTTTATATTATCCCAATACAATGGAAGTCATCAGTAATAGCTCACTTAGAAATGGTACATATCCATGTAATAACTGCCCATTTTGTACCCATATTTCTAATTATAATATGTTCGTCCACCCGACCACTTCTGAATGTTTTCAGTTTGAAGTTATTGCTATATGCAATACTGAACATGTAGTTTACATGGCAATCTGTACTTCCTGCCCTGCCTTCTATGTAGGTAAAACTAATAGAAGGTTCAGGGACAGGATACGAGAACACCTTTACCAAATACACATTCAGTCCAGTAATAATGCTATATCTAAGCATGTTCTTTCAAGAAACTCTAATCACACTTTTAAATTTATGGTCCTCCAGGTGAATAACTCTAGCTCCAGAGGGGTAGATATAAGAAACTATACAGAAAGAACAGAGATTAAATGGATTGTTAGACTCAAGGCACATGTTAGTCCAGGCCTGAATGATAAAATTTCACTTAAACCCATTTTGTAAAACAGGAGACCATATGTTAGGTAAAAAAATTTTTCTATATTATTAGCTCTTAGTTTTATATTAGACTTGTATAAATTTGTTTGTTTTTTATTGAAGTTTTAATATAAATTTTATATAACTATATAGGTGTGGCTGGATATGTTTTGAGTATTATTTTTATAATGAATAAGTTACAAGTAAGAGAAACACCTTCTGTAAGCTTTCATAGATCTGCATATTTCTTGTCTTTGACTTTAAGAACTTGTTGAAAGAATTCATGATGATGTCATCTAGTTAATTATTTAATTGAATACCTGCTATATAAAATGCTCAATGCTTTTTACTTCTGTTTGTTAAAGGTATGAGGAAGCCTTCTGGAGAAAGCGCTTACCTTTTTTATGTGCCTAAATAAATATATCTGGTTTTATCTATGATGGATTATTTCTTGGATGTTCTAACAGTATAGACTTCTGCCTTCCTATTGGGACTATATTGATGCTGAAGGCTGCTTTATATGCTGGGTTGCTTCTAAGTGCCATCATTTACTTTTTTATTATTATAATACTAGTAAAGTGTTTGATTGTTAATATTCAAATTGGTTATAAAATTCAAAAATGCAATTGGCTGGGCTTTAAACTTTTCCTTTAGATAACTATTTATTAGATTCCATTACTTTATTTTCTTATTATGTTCACTTAATTGTGGCAAAGTAACTTTTTCTCACACAGTTTCTTAGAGGTGTTTTCAAAACCAGAAATTATTTCAGAGTTATCTCTGTAAACTGTGTCATTGAGTAATACTTTATGAATCTGAAGATTAGTCTAGCTAACCATTAAGATGGGACTTGATCCCATTTTGAATATGTGGCAAGTACTGAACTTTCATACCATGATAGATGGGAGAGATAATAACTTTAATTGTCTTTCACATTATTTAATCTTATCTTTTTATTCCATTTTTAAGCTCCTTTTTCATATGAATTTCTTTCTGTTTATGTATTTTCTTATAATATGTTGCTAATTAGCTATCCCCTTAACTGACATTTGCAAAAGCCCATTGAATATTGACTTTAGAATTATCTAAGGAAAAGTAAGAATTCTTTAAGATAGTATTTTAGACCTTCTAATAGCTTCTGTTTATTTAAAAGGGAAGGGATGTGTGTTCAATTATAATTTTTTGAATAAAAGGTTGAGTTATTGAATAGATTTAGAGACAGTTGCATCTTAGAATGATCAGAATTTGTACAAAGTTCAGAAATAAATTCATCAACATATCTGAAAAGAGTGTTAGAGATTAAAAAGTAGTTGATCCTTGACCATAATTTATGCATGAATGAAAAATAGGAAAATGTATTAATTTCAGTGGTGACAAAACATATTGGGTCAATAAGATCTAATTCTGTCTGACTTTCAAGTATGTATTCAGATGAATTAAATTAATTTAAGTTAGCTTGGTGCCATCTATCATACCTATCATATTCTAGTATCCACCTATAACTATGTTGTGGTCTTTAAATCTACTCAAAGATGTAGTATCTGTGTGAGAATTTCAATTACTTTTATAGAAGAGGCATATAAATGGAATAATATGATAGACTTAATTAGGAATGGCACTGAGCATCTGATTCAGCACCATTTGCCACTACTATCATATCTTGAGTCTAAGGTACTACAGGGAAAGAATTCTTAATCATAACAGTCATGTCTAACCTAATAGTATAATTGTTTGCTGATGCAAAATATTTAATCCATTTTTTCCTGCAATGAAACCACTGATTCCTAGTCATGTGGATTTTTTGCATAGAACTTAATTACATGTCAAATAATATAAAGATGAAATAAAAGTTTCATTTTATTTTTATTTCTTGTTAAACCAAGTTCAATCCAAGAAGGCAAATATTTGAATTCTTTACCAATCTTAGTTTTTTTCTGTTTAATTTAGTATGGCTATAATAATAATATATGATCTCTTCTCTTCTCATCCCCCCACGAGGACTAACCTTGATACACATAAATTAAGAAGAGAAAAGAAAAAAATAGAACAATGGTATTATAATGTCTAAACAATGAATAACTAAGTGCTGTTATTAGTTTTTTTAATGTTACCTATGAACAAATAATAGTTTATAAAAGTCCTGGCCCTTATTTTTTTATTTGGATACAGGACATCATTATTATTTTGCGAAAACTTGGCCAGGCTTAACCCCCCCCTCCCCAGTAAGTCGTAATCCTGGTAATAATCTATGAGTCTATGTTAAAGCTCTATCTAAGGGTGAGTCAAGATATCTAACCTTAAGGTTTTTTCTGGATAACATAACAAATAAGCATGCAAGACACTACAACTTGTCCCTGAAATAGCAATAAAGTTTTAGGCAGACCAAAAGTATATGTTCTTACTTAGCAAGTTAAAGTATTGGATTATCTAATTTAACATTATTACAAGTAATAAAACTATTTAACTATCATGTTATGTCCAAGTTATATAAAATCATGTATCTACTGGTGGAAACATTAATTAAGATCAGTCACTTTAGTCACTGAATGATCATTTGTAGTGGCAAAAACAGAAAACAAAGTAGGAGGTTGTAGTCAGAATTAATTCATGTTTATACATCAAAAGATTCTCATGTTTATTAACAATATATGATCATTATGGTGGCCAACACGAAGAACCGTGAAAAAAAAGTACATTGTCTTCTTGACTTCAAATGAACTTAAATTATGCCAATAAAAGTTCCAATACAATTACAAACAGATTGGTTGAGGAGAGAATTTAAAACTGATTTAAACAAGGATTTATCTTCTTCATAGTTTGGTATTTTGCTCCCTTAATCGTGAAAGAAAGTCTGACAAGCCACAGCATTTGAAACTTTATTAAATAAGCACAGAATGGATAGAGTTTCAGTCAGTCTCTTTTCAAAAAGATCCTGGGCGATAGAAATTCTACATCCTCTACATAGGAACAGTTTATTAGCTTTTTCTAACTTCAAGATACATGAAACATCTTGGTAATTTAATAAATTGACATAGATTTGTCTGGGGGAATTAGCCATTGACTTACATAGTACACAATGAGCACTTTCGATGATACCCTTTGATAAAGTTGGATTGTTGCAAATATTGGCCAAAATGTTTTTAATGGTTGGCATACAGTTTGCTACATCCAAGGATTCCAATATCTCTCTCATAAAGATGCTATTATGACTAAATTTAGCCTCTAAATTGAAGATTTTTTTAAATGATGGTATGTCATCATGTATTTTTACCTTTTATGTGTATTTTGACCTTGTAATCTGATAGTTGAGATTCCGATAAGTGTAGTGTTAATATAAAGTCATTAATGCCACGATTTATATTTGTACATTGAAGTTGAATACTATCAACCATTATTTGTAATGGTTGCAGGTCCTTAATGGGCAAATAAATACTCTAGCTTTGATTTAACTGAAGTAGTCTTATCCTTCATGTTATTGCTAAGATGTAACTTGCTTGAATCCTTCTTTTCTGGTGTCAATGAGGATAGTTTTGCTTTTGGAGCTGAAGTCAACATTTGCTCATTTTTTTATGATTGCTTATTGAAATGCTACGTTTTGAAGACTGTATTCAAATTAGTTTAATGGTCAATCTTCTTCTTTTCCCAGGAACCATCTGGATCTTTATTGATGCCAAACTGTCCCCTTATCTCTGTAGAAGCCATGAGGCTTTCTTCAAAGATGAAACAAAATAAGCACCCAGGTTGTCAGTTTCAAGTCCGTTTATTACAATAAAATCAGATGAGCGCTTTCATCAAACACAGTTGACATAAGTTTAAGAATCATGCATGCTTCAAATTTAGTCAGATAAAGAAAACTGATAGAATTAATCAACATACAGACCAATGGGTATCCAGTGTTTTTCAGACATATGTTAGGTTAAAAACTGATGATGGTAAATAAGAAGCAAAAATAATGTGTGTTTGGGGGGGGTGATGGAAGAAGCCAGTTTAGAAAGATATACTGGTAAGGACAAGATACAAACTGGTTATTTCTCAGGTTGGTTATTTCCATTTTGTTTCTCTTCTTTCAGAGGTTATAAGGTAGTCTGACTCTAGCTCAGTTCAGTTAG
This sequence comes from Protopterus annectens, assembly GCF_019279795.1. NCBI lineage: Eukaryota > Metazoa > Chordata > Ceratodontiformes > Protopteridae > Protopterus > Protopterus annectens. The sequence continues at coordinate 196,326,867 of NC_056742.1, forward strand.
GATCTGACAATTGTTTTTTTTTTTTTCTTTTCTTTTAAGCTACTCCAGAAAGGACTGAGAAGTGTGAAGTGGGATTAGCTAATTCCAGTTGTGTGTCTTCTTAACAGAAATAGAAAAAATGCAATACACTTGGCTGACAATGATCCAGGCCTCATTGGCAACAGAGATTTGACTTTTCTGATGCTGAAAGAGTTTTTGTGCATAAAAAGATGGTTTCCAGAAGGATAGTCATATTTTTTTAATAATACTTCAGTTAGCCTGGACGGTACTCTTCAGTCACAAAAGTACTGCTCTGAGACATATGTCAAGGCAGTCATGAGTAGAGAGGCAGAGTTAGGGATTTTATGATTTCAAAGGATTACACTTTATAGGACAAGGATCCTGACTCCTATTAGTTTGGTGGAGTGTATCTGATTTTAGCTAATATTTATTTAATTTCCACATTTGTTTTCTCCTTCAAGAAGTGAAAGTGAAGTAAGGGTTGACTGATACATATACAAGTGAGACAGGCAAGTGACTAACATCAGAAAGGCAGCCTTAATGTAGTGTAAGCAATGGGTAACCAGGGAAACAAGGGAATTAGGGGCATTTAAAAACAAAGAGAAGAACAAAATGGGAGCATAAGGGAATAAATGAGGTAAGAACAGCTAGCCCTTGAATTAAAAAGAAAGAAACAAACATGCTTACTTAGGGAAATAGACTGTTCAAGACATGAAGAATTTAGAGCACTAGAAATCAGTAGTGCATTTTTACAGAGCTCAAAATGTCATGGTAGTTAACTTTGAAAAGTGTTGCAATGATAACATTTTCAGATTATATTTTCTTGTGTTTTCTTTTTTTGTTAATTTTATTTGTATCACAGTTGCAGTTTACTTTAAACCTCCAACATCTAAATAAAAATGTCAGTGCAGCTTCAAATAAACCAGCAATTAAGTATTCTGTGCCCAACATTATGGAAGGCCCAGTGTTCAAAATAATTGTTAGGTTCATTTGGCTTAGGGCAGGATGGTTAGAGGGAGGTGACTGGGTACCATGGGTATTACAGGCCATACGTTATATGCAGTGCTAAATATGGTCTGATGAGCCAAGTGAAACCCCACTAAAGTACATCTTCCTATAAAGGGAAACACAGGGTTCCATATAGTTCCTAAACAAGTTCTGAGTAATACTATAGAAAGGTGCTTAGTATGGCCCTCTGGAAGAAAATGCGAATATTCAGTAATTGTGATGACAGCAAATGACAGAATGCCCCATTTCTGAGTGTGATTTGGGATGACACTTTCAGACAATGGAAACAAGATGGGAGGAAATGAATAAAACAACAACATTCAGTGGGTTAATATGCTCACAATAATGTTTACAATGAAAGAATATGTTCCTCAGAACCTGTGATCCGAGACACTTTTGGCCATTTTCAAATTTCCAAAGGTAGGGACAATTGGAGGAGGTAATACATTGTCAATAAATGGAATAAACACTTGCACAGCCAGACTAGCAATAAGACCGTCACTTTTATGACTAAAACCATTGTACAGCAGAGTCGTTTGAGGAAGAAATGCTAATGTATGATTGGTTACTCATTTGTTTCAATTGGAGAGAAAAGAATCTCTTACACTGATGATGGAATGATGATAAAGTTCTTGCTGAAAAATGAATGAAATGATATGATACAGAAACTGTATCCCTAAGAGTAACTTGGTGAAAGAGGATGGATGCTATGAAACTGTTTACATTTAAAATTCTCAAGAATATTGTTAGCCTACCTGCAAAAAAAACAATTGTGGTGATAAAGCATCTGGTGTGGTTTATGACATTATCCTGACAGGGCAAGGTTAAGTCTCAGACAATATTGCTCTGTTCAGACGTCTCCTCTCCCCTATGTGGTAAATTACTGGGGCAGGAGAGGTTGAGGTCAATCAGCAATGAAGAGTTTGGTGGTAAATGCCCATCAAATAAAGGGGTGGGTGTCAGGCCTCATCAGGAAGACAATAGCGGGCTCAGTGAGGCTATATAACTTGAGGAACAGGTTAGGCTGCCCTCTTTTCTTCACAGGAATCCAGTAAAATAAGCAATCTATTCTGAACTATCTTGGCCCAGAAAAGTAAGATATTTGTAGGTTGTAATTTCCATACAAAGAAACCCAGGGGGTTTTCTGTTCATTAAAGATATCCAGAACAGTAAGATGGGAAAGTTCTTAGTGCAACATTCTAAAGGAAAAAGAATATCCAATAAATTTTATGTTAGCAGTAGACAGAGCACACCACATCCTTGTGGGAATAGGAGACTTTCAGAGGATGGAACTGATGTGTTTGTAAGGGAACACATCTTTAAGTCTTCATAGGATAAGCACGTATTGAGTTTATGCTGAAGGAATATACTTCTCTGTATCTTCAGCACATGTCTACTAGTTGTATTCAAATTTCAGAAGCTCAGGAAAACTGGAGGAGGTGTTAAGTTGTAATTATGTAAGCTTACATTTCCACAGTTAGGCATGTGTGAGGATCCTAGCTGTTATGTCTATGCCATGATAGGGATTGTTAGAGGGAAAGTCTGCTAATGAATGATTGCTAACTCCTTTGCTTGAACTGGAAAGAGATGTTATCTGTTATAATGTGACAGACTTGTAAGATTGTATTAGTTAATTATGAGAATCCTCAACATTGATTTAATTTAACATTATTGTTCTTAATTGTTTGATTGACTAATTTATGAGCATGTTCTTTTTATATAAATAATTCACTGGAGTGATGTGTTGTACTCTGTAAAGGCTGGTGAGCCAAGGCACTAGAGGAATTTCACATTTTTATATTTTTTTTTAAGAAAGTGTTTAGTGGAATTCTGTCCATCTCATCTGTGGTTCCTGTAAATTGTGAGAATCCTGCTGAAGGATGACTTTTGTTATGATTCAGGCAACATTTCAAGTAGTGAATAATATTTTTGACTTTCTTGCAATAGCCTTTGGCCACGTGGCAGTTGACATCTGGTGTGTGATTTATGGGAAGGGAGAGACAGGATAAGACCGAATACCAATGGAAATATGCTGCCCGTGTATATTGGTTCTAATAAAAAAATGGTTTTAAAAGTCAGAAGAAATCACGGAGAATTAAAAAAAACACATACAAAGGAAAAGAAGAGCTGTAAGATTATGACCAACACCAACTAAAGTAGTAGCAAAGCTATAAGCAGCAATCAACATGTCTGAAATAATAGTAAGGTTAGTTAGTGGGGAGATGAAAGAAATGTCAGAGGCAAAATGAAAGACAGGGAAAAAAGGCTCTAAATCAGGTGGGGAATAAAAAGTCAAGCTGTTAAACAAATACTTTTTTGGTTAATCAAGGAGATTCAGTTCTGTTTCACAGAGGGATAGAGCCCTGAATGCAAACCTGATAATGTGAGTTCAGTTAGTGCCTCAGATGCTGGAAGTCATTGGGTGAGTGGTTTTGAAGGTCCATATTTTTGCTAGTTTATACATCAGGGAGGAGGAGGGATATGATAGCTTTGACAATCCAAGGGTAGGTGGAGGCCAGTCTCAAAAGCTAGTCTGTGGCTGTGGGAGTGGCTGCAGTGGCCATGATTTTAATACTCTTGCAGGACACATGTGGGAGCATGCCTGCTCTGGTTTGGGAAGCACAGGTGGCCCCCACTGTGAGGCAGGTGCCTACTTCACCAACGTGAGGGTGGAGTGAGAGAGTTACAACACAAATTTGCCCATGGCTGGCTTGCTGTTGGCTGTACAGCATACTGTCCTCTCCTGATTGAGGAAAAAGTGGGATGTGGTGACATTCACTTCTGAGGGGAATGCATGGAACCCAACGGTTTTACTACAGTGATGAATAAATGGTCAGCCATGATTGTGCCTTGAGTGTCAGAAGGCACATGTGCTGAAAAAGCTTACAAAGAGAAAAAAAACTTTTGAGCATTGAATGAGGAAAATAAAAGCAATTTAATATATCTTAAAAAGTGCTCAGAGTTATAAGATTAATTCCATTATTTTCAGAAAAAAAAGACTTCTATAAGAATTACAAAAACAAAGCACGCATAGTAAAATGAGAGTTAATGAGGGTCTTCTTGGAATTATAATTAAGTTCAGGTGAGTGCAGCTGCTGCCACTACATAAACTGTTAAACAAATTATAGAAGGACTGCAGTGTTATTCCTGTTAATTTTCCACATGTCATTCCAACACTTCCTTTCTGAACAGTCACAGCGCAACTACAGTTGCTAAATGTTGGCACATAATCTAATTTCAACTGAAAGGAAAGATACATGATCACTACTGAAATAAAATGTGGAATTGAAAGTCAGTCAAGGTATAGATCACAATGCAGCATTCAATTATATTAAAGATGGCAATGTCAGATGAGAATTTAAAATTCAGCAAACATGTTGAATAAGTTCTAGCATAAACACACAAAAAAATCTAGGAATGCTACATATGGTAAAACCACATACAGCAGAATCAGCTTTGATGTCAACAGCTCATACACTCCTGCTCCAAACCCTACTGAATGAATCACCAATTCTAAGTAATAAAGAGAAAGCCCTTTAAAATCAGTGAATACCTGTAACAAAACAGCTAAGTCTGCATCAGACTTCCTTACTTCACTGCACAGCACTAAACAAAATAGAACTCAAGAACTTAGGAGTTGTATACAACATCTTGTACAAACCAGATAAGTGTACACAATATGGAATAAAATAAAATACAAGATAATCCACTGTCATTGAAAAGACTGCAAAATTAATATCAGTTACTCACAAGAAAATCATGCAACCACTACATCAATTCTCTGCACTCTCAATCAATGGCTAACTATGGAAACTCAGAATCAAATAATAACAAATTCATATTCAACATAAAATAATACCAGAGAGCGGCACAAGTCATGTTGTATTTAAAGATGAAAGCAGTATATGGATAATGAAAATGTACTAATTTCACTGGAATTATGTTTGCTAACACCTAAGCATGTCTACTGCTAGGTTCATGTTTGACCGATGCACTTCACGTATAATACTTCTCCACATATCTCACAGATGACTTTCATATTAAATTAATTATTCCTAACATATTTGGGTAATTCATTCAAGATGAACATAAAAATATTCAACACAACCTTTTGTTCTCTAAATAAAATATAGATGTATATATACTGCCAATGGTATTTGAAGAGTACTAAATTCTAAAGTAAAATGCCTCATACTGCATTGTTCTTTAGTACTGTGTAATTACATTTCATTGAAGTATATATTATGTATATGCTTTCCTTCTCTATATAGAGATTTTCTTTCTGCACTTCTACTACAAAAAAGAATTTTACCCAGTCAGACAATTTCAGTCAACAAAGGTAAAATAGATAAAGCCACTTAAACAAAAAAGGAACAGACTGTTAGTTTCACAACAGTGTTCTTTCCTTTACTAAAATAAATATACATCATATTTGGTAGAAAATTCATAGGTTAATAGGTAGGTAGTAGGCTATCTGCCCAAGGGCATTTATAAGCCTAGCCAGAGTGTGTCACCTTTCGCCGCCCCATCGATTAATTAACTGATCCTCTTTCACTCATCAAAATCATACTTGGTCTATAAATGGACCAAATTCTTTAATTCCACAGCAAATTAACTATACAACTGGTAAAGCAAACACGAACAACGATGAAAAATATAAGTGTTTTTGCAAGGGTCCAGAACCCATGTGCCTCCTTATGTTGGGAACAAGCACCCCACAATGCAAAAAAAAAATATATATATATATATATATATATATATATATATATATATATATATATAGATAGATAGATATATCTTTACATACCTACTACTACCTACAGTTTCACCAATTTAAAGAAGGGAAAATCTACTGAAAACAATAGAATCACTAACAGTATATACTAAGAAAGCATACCAACAATGATTTCACAAAGAAAACAAGTACTGCAGTTCCCTACACATGCACTATTTTCTGCCTGTAACCCTTACAGACTAACAAGATCATAACAAATATCAGCTGCAAAGATCACCTAAATAAGCCCCTTCTCAAATTCATATTAAAATACAACAAATACACACATGCTTGTTCTACCATGTGTGATTTCTACTAATTTATTGTACAGATCTATCAAATAAATAGTACTGATGCAGTAATGTGTGTGTGTGTGTCTCTCGAGGGGTTGTATGTGTGTATATCTATATCTACAGTATATCTATCTATGTCTATATCTAGCTATCTATATATCATAAACTCTTGTGGAATGATCATTTAATCCACAGAATGAATACCTGGGAAATCTGATGAAGTGTTCCATTCATCAGCAATATTAGAAAAATATGGAAGATGGAGTGCATGGGTTAAGGTATGTGTGGGTTTCAGACACAAACGCTGAAAGTCTCGGCATAGAGGGAGGGAGTGTTTGTGCAAGCATTTGCTGGTTAAGTTTAGAGTGAGGGCTAAGTAAGGGGATGGAATTAGTGTTGTGTAAGTATGCTGATGCATGTGTGTATGTCTGAGTGTCTTGTGTAGTGGTAGTGTTACCAAAAGGGTTATGTAAGCAAAGGTGCAGAATTAGGCTTAGGGGTAGGGGAAAGGTTACAGTTAGGGTTATTAAGCATTAATAGGGATGTTCAAGGGGGCATAAGTGGGTATTCATTAAAGTCCTGGCTAATAGCACCAGTATACCAGCTTTAAGAAGAAGCATGTAATGAAGCATACAGAAATATAAGTGCCATGATATGTCATGTGCTGTTCGTACAAACAGAAAGATATGTCCGCACAAACATAGCTGCCTTGACATTGCCAAACCCAGGATATGATAATATTTGCTGTTCTTGAAAACCTGTGGTAGTTAGAATTTTCTGGTTTTTTTTTTCTCCAGGAGTTTACATGTGTCACTACAGTCTGGATAATTTTTTTGGAAGAGAACTTTAAATATGTCAGTAAAACAAATGTAAATTTCTCATAAATAATATATATATTATTTAATTAGCACAGACAGCATTGCTGTACATTTTAGACCATTCATTATAATTATAGATGCCAAAGAATTCAAAGTTTTTATATTACTAGATTAAATCACCATCAGGGAAACATATCAAGGCTTATATTTTCTGTAATGTTTCAAAAAAAAAAAAAAACTTTAAATATCTCAGAAACAATACAAACGTGTTACATATGATCAGAGCACTTTTATTCATACTTAAACTTTTGTATGCTGGAAAGCAACTCTGTTCTTTGACCTTGCTCTTTGAAATACTTACATAAAACTGAAAAAGCAGCGCAATATGTAATATTAGCAATGGAAACCAGCACTCAGTATATCTGCAGATGCACAGCTTAACAGTTCAAATGTCATTTGCACCTTTCTTCAGCTTCATCTAAGGTTTCACTTGAAATCTGCTATAGTTTGCATTACTTGGATTTGAAATCAACCAGTGGAGTTCCTCATGGATCTCTACAAATACTGCTGCCATTTGCTACCTACTTCTTAGATCTGCACTTATCAAATAAAGATCTCTGGTTAACAAAGTTCTTGTACCATTATAAGCTAAGGGAAGTTGTCAAGTCCCCCTCTGAGATGCAGATGCTCTGATAGGAGCTTGCACTTGTCAATAGCTGGTGCTCTAAAAATTGGCTTAAACCAAATGCCACAGATTGCAACACTGTAGCTTCTGGTAAGCATTCCTTTGCACCTACTCTTAAAATAGATTACACACCACCTCAAAATAAAAAAATAGACAGCGCTCTCACATTTGACCATCATACTGCAGCACTGACTACAAAATCGTTTTACCTTGCACAACTCACAGCAAAGAGTATTTAGTCCAAAGAAAAACAAGTCCTGACCTCCTTGTACTTTGCCCATCAGCAAGTACAACGTTTGAATAGTATATCAAGCAATCAGGAAGTCCTCAGAAGTTTGTAACTAAAAAGTTCATGGGCTTTTAAAGATCCAACTACCATGGAAGCCCAGAGGTTTTATTCATATACACTGTCAAGCACCCATGTGAATGAGCAATAGCTCTTAAAATACTCTCTCATTTGATAGATCAGTCTGTTTGGACTGCACTAGTGTCAATATTCATCTGTTTGGACCACACTGGTGCCGATTTTATTACACTTCTTCTTCGGAAAATATGCCCATAAACCTCTGCTTGCAGATGGTAATCTAGTGGTCTGGGGTACAGCAGCAATTATTCTATTGGAGGAAACATATGTATGGAGAGAGCATGGGAGCAGAAATATACATGGAGAGAGGATGGTAGAAAACATGCATGGAGAGAGGATGCCCTGAATCAATTTGACAGCATTAGTGTAGTGGTTAATCTGTGATGTGAGATGTATGTGGTGGTTGAGGAGAACTTTGAAGGGTGGATTATTTCAAGCTTGAAAAGAAATGATCATGTTGACATTGACCAAGCAGGTATTAAATCTATGCATGCCTAGGTGTATTGTATATTAGTATCTGGCACAGGTGTGACTGCTAGAACTTTTTGAGCATATATAATTCTGCAGTGCACCTGTTGTCTGGTTGTGGTCACAAACTGTTTTTCCACCTTATTCCTATTCACTTTGCTTGGGTTATACAAGTGTTTATATATGTGTTCAGTGTAGCACAGGTACCCACTGCTGGCTGCATTTTGAAATGTAGCACTATTGCCTGACATATTGCTTTATTCAGTAGTACTAATAGACATTTCTTTACACCTCTGATTTAAATGTTTACTGAAATGTGCATTTGAATTTGATTCATTCCTAAGCAACATTAGTGAATCATTTTCTGGAGTGGCTATGTGAAGATATTTTCTTATGCTAACTAGCATTATGCATGCACAGTATATCCCATCCTGATGTCTTGTACCTCATCACTAATTTGTTTTCCTATTCTTATTCCATCCTTTGTACATTCATCTCCTATGCTTTGACCTCTCATTTTTGTCAGACCCATTCTTTGTCTTGCTTGCTGAATTAAGACCTGCATACCCCCTTTTAAAAAACAGTGGCTATTCTGACAACTTCCATCATGCTATACATACATCACATTCTTACAATATATTTTTCATATGTGCACTCTCTATCAGTTTTTCTTTCCTTTCCCCTTCACTACAGATGGTGCCATGCATTTCTGTTGCATCCTCCACACGTTTGTGTGGTATTACCAGAAAGGCTCATCCAGACTCTGCTACACTTTGCTGTGAAGGAAAGGTTAGTTTGCTTTTATTTTTTGTATTACTTTATTGCCTTTCTATATTTTGAATACTGTGGATTGTTTTATTTACCTTGTGTTTTACTTGCATTCTGCTTTAAACAGCATATTAAAACTTCAAAAGAGACCACAGCTCTCTCTCTCGTCTGAGTCAGGCAGTTACAGTTGTCTTGTTAAATACCACTGTCCTTCTAGTTTCCTGCCTCTTATGTTAATCTGACCATATATCTCATTTCCTCTCTGCTTTCACTGGCTTGTGTCAGTAATCACAAAATCATTTTTTGAAATCCCTCCCCTTCAACTATTTAAATTTATTGGCCATCCTACTGTATTCCATAGTACCAGAATACAGTAGTGACCACCCCTTTCAACCCATCTTGCTGTTTTAAAAATAGTAACTCTCCACTAAACCTTAACTTTTTAAACAGGTAAAACTTAAGTTACCTACTTTCACATCTAACTTCTCTAGTGCACACTGCAGTGTGCATTTTTTTTTTCATCTTACCTTTAAGCATCCCTGTGACTAGCACTTTCTCTAATACCTGCTGGAAAGCACTAGGAAGCCTTAAACTGATACAAGCACTCAACTCTCCTTGTTAATAAGGAGCCTATAATTGCAAAGTACCTTGCTAAGGTAAGGGAAAACAGCTCCTGTACTTTACAAAAAAAAAAAAAAGCACCAAACCAGGCATGTCCAAGGGTTAGCTTCCAGTGATTACTCCTGTCCACCTGGTGAATCTGGGCATACTGGGGCAATGCAGCAATTGTCTCATGTACACAGACAACCCTCTCCTCCTACCACCCAACACTACAACATGTGAGAGATGCACTTACATAGCCAAAATGGAAGCAAAACTCTCTCCACCCAAGATTGTGCTAGACAGTCAAGAGGAGAAGGTTAACACCCGCACTACACCTCAAGCAACACATAGCCCTTCTAAACCCACACCACCAACACCCACATATAGCAACACTAAATCCAAATATGCAGAGGCCCTTAACTGTAACCTGCCCAAGCACCAATGACCTCTGAAGCTGAAACGCAAACACACACCAATCACAACCAAAGTGTCACATAGTTCACAACACCAGTGTGCCACCCAGCAACAGCCCCTAAGGCAAGACAATGTACTTTAGTCATAGGTGACTCTATAGTCCGGCACACTGATGTCCCTCTCACCAGGTTGAACAAGGAGAAAATTACAGTCAGCTGCTTGTCAGGTGCCAGGATCTGCCACATAACGCATGCACTCAAGTCACTCCACAACAAGTACAGATATGACTATGTCATTGTCCATGTTGGAGTGAAGGACTTGAGACGTACCTCCCTGGACTACATGAAAAAAGACATGGAAGAGCTCTCGGATCATGTGGCCCAGGCAGGTACGACCCTAGCCCTGAGTAGCATCCTGCCTTTGCCCAGAATTATACCACAATATAAGGACAAAATGATTGACTTCAACAATTGGTTAAGCTTCTGGTGTCATTCAAAGGGGATCCAGTATCTGTCTGCCTGGGATGACATGATCAACAGACCATGATGCTTTGCCAGAGATGGTCTGCACCTGTCACCCCTGGGATTCAGGTTACTGGCTAAGGCTCTTGCCACCCCTATAGTGCCTTTTTTAGGCAAAGTTCAAAGGACAAAGCCACCACCATAACAGGTACAAGTACGCAAAATCTGAAGGTAATGCTACTGAATGCTAGAGGTCTAAACCTCAAAATGCACTCTCTCGAGGCACTCCTAAAAATGGAGAACATTGATATCTGTGCAGTAACTGAGACCTGGTTCAAGGCTCCAGAGAGCACCCCTGCAATACCAGGCTACAACACTTACCACATTTTTCGGCCACCAAAGCAGGACCAAAACACTAAAGGTGGAGGAGTGTCAATATTCACCAAAGATATTCACACCACCAGGCTAGTTGCCCAACACAATGCGTCTGAAATTCTCCAGGTGCAACTAACACTAGGTAAGACTGCAATCCAAAGTGTAGCTTGCTACAGATCTCCCACCATACCCCAAGACTCTCACTACACCTTTCTAAACATACTGGAAAATATTAAGATAGAACCAAACACCCTAATACTGGGTGATTTTAACTACCCTGCCATTAACTGGGAAAACTACTCATGTACCAACAACTTTGCCCAACGGTTCTTGGAATTCATAAATTCCAATGCCCTGGATCAACTAATCCATACTCCCACCAGGGGCTCCAATATCCTGGACCTGGTCATTACCAACATGGGAAATCGATGCTCCACACCTATGGTCACCCTCTCGTTAGTCAGGTCTGACCATAAGCTAATCACCCTTAACATCCACATCCCACCCCCTCCCCCCAGTAAGGAAACCTCCATAAAAAACTTCTCCAAAGCCAACTTCATGCTACTCAAGTCAGAAGTGACAAACTTCATGACACCGAAAGTTCAACTGCTGAATCTTACACTAAGGCACTGTACGAGCACATCCACTCATGCATGAATCGTGCCATCCCAAATAGAACCAAGATGCTCTCATCCAAAAAAGGAAGCCTATCTGGTGGTCCCCTGCCATAAACAAACTTTACAACAAAAGGAAGAAACTGTTGCAGAAAAGAGGAAAATCCCAGGATGCAAAAAACTCTCTTACCAGCCTCAGTAATAAACTGAGATCCCTCATAAAATCCTCCAAAGCTAGTTACGAAAATAAAATTGCCAAAGATTCCAAAGACAACCACAAGGCATTCTATAACTATGTCAAGAATCTAAATGGCAATGCTCAGATCTGCTCTGAGCTAAAATAGAATGGCATTAAATATACTGATCCTAAGGATATTGCCAATATCCTGGCAGATCGATTCAGTGCCAACTTCACCCCCCTCTCACCCCCTAAATGGCCCATCTCATTACCGGAAGATTGCCAAATTCCAGTAATAATGGCCACACAGGTAAAAAACGCATTCTCCAAAGCTAAGAATACAGCATCCATGGGACCAGATGACATCCTGGGCTGTGTACTACATGAACTACAATATGAACTGGCACCTCACCTAAGTGTCATGTTTAATCATAGCCTCACCTCAGGTTTCGTGCCCACTGAGTGGTGCAGAGCTACAGTTATCCCACTCCACAAGCGGGGATCCACCTTGGATCCTGGAAAATACCGTCCCATCAGTCTGACAAGCCTTATCTGCAAGGCCGTGGAGCGTATTATCATGGAACTTATAAACAAAGACATTGCAACCTTCAAACACTGGACCCCGCCAAGTTTGGGTTCGTGAAGGGCAGATCTTGTCTCCTGAACCTGATTGACTTCTTCGAATCAGTCTCCAGAGCCATGGACAAGGGTAAGGTGGTCCACACAGCCTATGTAGACCTTGCCAAGGCCTTTGGCACCATCCCCCTCTCTGGAATCATAGATAAACTTACTAAGCTGGGCATTAATCCCTACATCACCCAATGGGTTGCTAACTGGCTTACTGATAGAACCCACACTGTAAAAGTAGCCGGTTCCAAATCCAGCTCCAGACAAGTGACAAGTGGAGTACCTCAGGGTTCAGTCTTGGGACCGCTCTTGTTTGGCATCTACTTCTCTGAAGTACAGGCCAACACTAAGGAACTCTGGCTAACAAAGTTCGCAGATGACTGCAAACTGGGAGCCATTATTGAATCCCCAAATGATTTGGATACTTTACAAAAGGGCCTTATAGAAACAGATGCTTGGTGCCAGAGCCATGGGCTCAAGCTCAATGCCAAGAAATGTATAGTTATCCCCTTTGGGAAAAAACATGTATCCGTGAATTACCATATAGGTAGGTGGCAGTACACTAAACACCAAAAGTGTGATAAGAGACTTAGGGACACAGGTGGACAGTGGTCTCACCTTCGATATCCACATCACCACAACAGTCAGGAAATCCTTCTATATGGCACACCTCATCACTAAGGGCTTTTCATCCAGAAAAAAGGAGGTCATTGTCCCACTGTACTCATCCCTCATTAGACCCATTATAGAATACAACGCCCCATTTGGTATGTACCTCTCAAGACATCTGCAACAACTGGAAAGGCCGCAGAAATACCTCACTAAAAGAATCACAGGCCTAAAGCAGATGCCCTACGCTGACCACCTTAAAAAACTCCAGCTATACTCTGTCGCATATCGTCTACTCAGAGGTGATCTCTGCTTAACATACAAGGCCATGTCAAACCCAGAGCTGCTGGACATGCTACACTTAAAGAAATCCCAATCCCTGAGAGCCACACGCTCCAGGGATCTAAATCTTGTCATCACAATAAACAAAACATGCTGGAGGGATAGGTTCCTGACCCAGAGACTCCCCAGACTCTGGAAAAGATTGCCCATACATGTCAAACAGAGTGCCTCTTTGGCCCTCTTCAAAAGGAACCTTGACGATTGGATAGGAGAAAGGAAATTCACCCCGGGGATCATGTCAGTCGCCCTGTTAGACAGGGGTCCAGGGAAGTAAATAGTGTGGGAAGAAATAGCCAGGGAATTGTTATGGCTAGGCTTGTATAGGCCCTAGGGCTGACAGCCTAGTACCAACCTATGAACCTATTATCACTAATATAATTGTGCTTTGTATTATATGGCCTTCGTTTGATTACATTAAACATTTCTAGACCTTGTTTGATGACAACACGGCAATGGATAGTTGTGCAATTTTAAAATAAAACTGACTAAAGTCTGCATCACTTTATGCTAGATATTATCTAACCCTACAGACATGTTGCTATTTTAGGTCATCAGTGGTCCAGATAGCACACCTTTACTTAATTAGTTTCACACACAAAGATTCCTATTTTGTAAGTTCCAGACTGTATAAGCACTCGAGGCTATTAACATCTTGGTGGAGTATTACTTTCATGGCCAAGGCCATCCATTTGCCTTTTGAAATCTAACCCATCATGATGCGCTCTTTACGAGCAGAGACATTTTGTACCTGTAGTATTTCTAATCATGATAACAAACACACATGCTCACACATGGACACAGATCCAGAAATGATTATACTGTAAGTTTAGAATTCAGACAGATTCTTATATTTTATTTATTTTTTTTTTTTACCAGAAAATTCTGTTTGGGAGCAGAAATACCAATTTTCAGCTTAGGCCAGGAGAGAAAATCTCTAAAACAATGATTGAAATACATTTTTGGAATTTCAAAATTAAAAGCAGTGAATAAACATTATTTAAAAAGAATTTCAAAGCAAACTATCCATAAACATGATTTACATGGCATATGAAATTAAGGAAATACATGTTTTCAAGATACTGTGGGTAGTATCAAAAACACTGTATTAATACACTTGCATATTATACATAGGGGATAGAGGTAGGACTGTATACCTTAAACTGTACGTGTGGGACAGTTCCAGAGTTTATAAGTTGCTAGTTGGTATTTTATGGTGTATTTGCATTTTTGCAGGTCTTTTAAAAGCCTGATGTGGTTTGGAAGTTTGCTCTATGCCTTAGAGATAGCAAGAGAGAACAGTGCGTTAACATAATAATTATTAGATTTATTAGCAAAAGTTAGTTTAAGTTCTGACTATTTTAGGGTTCTTCTATGCCACTGTATGAGATTTCACTATTAAGGTGTTTTCAGTGGATGATGAAGTACTTGTGTGGTGTGAATAGGTGGGACAAGGTAATGTGTCAAAGTTCAAGCCAGGTGAGAGTATTGAGTACCATGTAGTGATGGGAGCAGTTTGGGAGGCTGTAGGCAAATTTGCTTATTTGGTTGTAGATGCTTTTTACTTTGTGTTTGGAGGAAGAGCTGAGATTTGTAAATATTGTCAAGGCATAAAGGACAGTAAGAGGAAGAAGGAAGGTGGCTGTTATTTTTTTCTATGCCCACTTAGCAGGTGTTTTGCTCTGTAAAGACAGCCTAACTTGCAGTGTATCTTTTTGATGATAGTGGCAATGTGCAGATCAAATTTTAACTTAGCAGTGACAACTCCTAGTAATTTTGAGTCTGTGATGTTTTCAATTCTTGTGCTGCCTGAGAAGAAAATATTAAGGTCAGTGCCTTTTTGATGTATGTATTTAGGAAGGAATAAGAGTATTTATTTATTTATTATTTCATTCATTCATGGAATTTAACAGCAATTGAGATTTATTTACCTAACTTTGTATAGAGGCAAACACTTCCTATGTAATGATTTCTAAGGTGGGAGGATTTGGGTTTGAGCAAACTAAAGCTGAGTCATCAGTATACTGTATTATGGTTGTGAGTTTTGATTCCTTGTGCATGTCATTAATAAAGATATTGAAAAATATTAGCCCACGTATGGAGCCTCGGGGGACTCCTGTAGTGATTGGAAGGAATGTGGAGTGGGAGTCATTCTATTTTATAAACTAGGTATGATTGTTTAGGTAGATAGTGAACCAGCTAGTTGATAGAGTTATGAGGCCTATCAGATTTAGTTTCTGGAGGAGCAGTTGATGTCAAACCATATTGAAGGCTTTTGATAAGTGCCAAAAAAGGGTGGAGACAAAATTAACTGAGTTTTTACTTTGAGTAATGATATCTAGGAAATGTTGCAGGGCAGTTTCAGTGCTACACAAGTTATAAGAGACCGCTGTTATGCATATAGGGCCAGATTCCAAAAGAGTTGCTCTCAGTGTAAGTCTGCCCTGATTCCAAAAGAGTTGCTCTTATTTTAACCTTACTTTGGTGTAAGGCCTATCTATAAACAGGCTTACACCAGGGGGCCAGATTCCAAAAGAGCTGTTCTCAAACTTTTTTCAATGTAAGTGACTTACTTCAGTATAAAGCCTATCTATAAACAGGCTTACTATGGTGACCAGATTCCAAAACAACTGCTCTCAGCCTGCTACCAGTGTAAGTGGCCTTTACACTGAAAGCATGTCTTTTAGAATCAGGGCCATAGACTGAAATATAGCTAATTGTTGTATCAGAAACACACTTGTACACACACACACACACACACACACACACACACACACACACACACACACACACATATTATAGGTTCATCCGTTAATAAGTATATACTCGGCTAATTATCACTATGCCCCTTATAAGCCTAGTTCTGCATCCCAAATATAATCCATGAATTTGATTTATATAGGGGTGATTTACTGACTGCCTCTATCCATCAGACAAATAAGTGCCAGACTAGGAATGAATTTCTGATTACTCATCCATTAGCCCAAGTTGCACTTAAACAGGGATAGAGAGGAACTCTGCTTCACATGGATGGAGAGCCTGTTCCCAAGAATAGTTAGGGTCATCATCCACCTGTTCCAGAGTATAGTTAGGGTCCTCATCCACCTGGAGAGCCTGTCCCCGAGAATAGTTAGGGTCCTCATCCACATGGAGAGCCTGTTCCTGAGAATAGTTAGGGTCCTCATCCACCTGGAGTGCCTGTTCCCGAGTATAGTTAGGGTCCTCATCCACCTGGAGAACCTGTTCCCGAGAATAGTTAGGGTCCTCATCCACCTGGAGAGCCTGTTCCTGAGAATAGTTAGGGTCTTCATCCACCTTCCTTCTTCCTTTTCATCTTAAACTCTCATTTGTTGTCATCTTACCTTTTTCCTCTTTTTGTAATAAGTAGTAACGTGAAAATAAGGGTTTATTATCAATTGACTGTCAATCCAAAGACTGAATCCCAAAAAGACTGAACATGCAAAATATTGAATACATTTTAATGCAAGGGGCAAGCCCCCCTGCTCCCCTTATGTGGGGAGGCTGCGCCCCCCACACCCACTGCTAAATATATATACCAGCACCAAGATCACAAAACAGTGGAGAAGGGCAGATTTCATCATTCAATAGTTTGGATTTTCAGTCCTTTTGGGATTCATTCTTTTGATTTTCAGTCATTTGATAGTAAACAGAAAATAAGTACATTTTTCTGAGCTTTGCATGTCATGATTTTGGATGTTATGAGTCAATGTTAGTTTAAAACACGTGTATCACATTTCTGATCTTTAAATAAATACATGTATAGGTTCTTACATAAGCGAAACAGTATAAATGTTTATTATGCAAAAACAGGAAAAATGACAGAAGAGGAGGAGAAGAAGGGAAACGTGGTGGACTAGGGGATGATATACTAGAGATTACACATTTATCATGTTATCATTTAAACATTTAATTTCCCTCAAGGTCCAGCTACACTTTGCCATAGACTTTTACAGTATGCAGAACTATGCATAGGTAAGTGATGAGATAATTAGAACTGAAAATAGCTTTTAGCAAGTTATAGCTAGTAGTTGAGTCATCAGGCGTGGCAGATATACGTTTCTCAGCTTATATTCTATAGACTGAAATTATGTTAAGGAGCCTATGAAATGTGGAAAAATTGAAATAATATTAATTTCAAGCAGTATACTATACTGTGTTATGACTGTAATGATGATAATTTTTTATCAATTTCTCCAAAATAATGTTGTAGTATTGGGAGATGGGAGTCTTAATATTCAGTTGCTCCAATGCTTTTATGGTAATTCTTAATATACAAAAAATAACTCGCAGTCACCTCATATTGCAACATCACTGGCTTGCATGATAATTAACAAAATATCACATGATAAAGATGTCTGTGATACAGCTGTTAGAACTGCTATCACATAGTGCTTGGTTCACAATCTAAAGTTAAGTTACCAACTGGGGTGCCCTCTCTGCATAGTTTGCATGTCCTCCCTGTGTCTCTGTGGACTTTTGTTTCCTCCCACATCCCAAAAATATCAAGTTAGGTAAATAGGTGATAGTTTATACTGCCCACAGGGTGTGCGTGTGTGTTTGCATGCACGTGCCTGCGTGTCTTACATTACATCAGCAGTTCATGCTGTTCTACTTTCTACCTTTTGTTTGCTTGGACATACTCTGGTTTCCATACAGAACTGAACAGGAGAATATTGGTGTCAATGAATGAATGAATGAACAGTTATAATCGATACTGATATTGACTGTGACCAAACAGGAAGCATAAAGGCTCAGTAACTCTCAAAATACTAAACAATTAATAAAATGCTGTCCCTTTACTGTTCTTCACACACTCATCAAAAACTAGAAGGGTAAATACATTCCCAAATGTATAGCACTTATGAATCTGTGCATATTCCATATAATATGAGCTCATTAAAAAAAGTAGCTTTCTTGTGCTACAGATACAAATGGTAAGGTAAGGTTTTCATCCACAAACATGACATGTAAAGGACAGGAAATTATGTAGCCTGAATTAAATAGTATCAGACCTGAACTCTTATTGAAACTTTTAACTGATGTCATTAGGGCTTTACAATAACTAACAATCATTTGCTGTCTTAATTAGGATATCATTAACAACTGTATCCCCACAATTTCCCCCACATAACATACTTCAAAGTACTGTTCATCTCATATCCTGATATGATATGTAATACTTGTTTCTGTCATCAAATTCATATAATTAAACACATCCTCACCACCTCACACACACATTTATTAATGAAAAATATGGACTAACTGCAGTGTAGTAGTTCACATTCCAGGCAAAATGCCAGAAATCTAATGAATGAGTGGATCACAATCCACACAGAAAACTGTATAAAATGATAATAAGAAAAAAATCCTTGAAATCGGCAGTGTTTCAGCGTGATTGCTTTTATGATGTGCGATTTCATAATGCATATCACTAGGCTGTCCAAGACGGAGAATTGAAACCATAGTCCCAATCATTAAAATCTGGCAGAATGCACAGGATCACAAGAATTTTGTAGATTTTTTTGTTTTTCCCCTGCACACACCTCTAGATTTAAGGAAACTCAGAATGATGTTAAAATGAATTTCCTAAAATGGAATAGATTAGTCTTATGGTCTAATTGCTTTGAAAAAGAAAAAGCTAAGTCACCAGAATATTTAATGAAAGATGATAAATGGATAAATCTGTTAACCAGTTAATATTATCAATCAGTAAGAAATTAAATGAATTTGTAGATAATATGACTGAAGAGGAACAGAACACTATTCCCCCATCATATGAATATATGAATTCTATTACTGAAAGGTAAATTGAGCTACAAAGTAAGCTTGCACAAGTTATATAAGTTAATTATAAATAATAATAATAATAATAATTTTGATGCAAAGTTCAAGAACTTGTCAGATAGTAGTGGACTGAGTGACTCAGTAGATGGTAAGAACAAAATTGTGTTACTTAAATCAGTTAGTCAAACTTCTCCAAGTTTATACTGGAACATTTTTATGTGGAAATTATATATATATATATATATATATATATATATATATATATATATATATATATATATGTCTTTTACTCCCTATAAAATCTCTAAGTTTAGCAAAATAACTTCTTTAGTTTGTTGGAAATGTAGTAAAGATGTAAACGTTGACTGGACATGTGTTTATGGACTGTGGAAAATTAAATGTATATTGAAAAGATAAGTATGTTTTTAAGAGGTTGTGGTCCAATGATTGCTGTTTAACTATATCGATAGCACTAGTGAATGTTCCACTTCCTGTACCTGTAAACGCCAAACAATAAAACATACGTTGGAGTCTATTGGCAGTTGTTAGAAAAGTTATTACAAAAAAATGAAAACTGAACTCAGTTTCTATGCTCAAAGAGACAAGAATACTATGTAAAACAGAAAAATTAGTGATCAGAATAAGATTTATAAATCATACTAAGACTTTCAGTGGTTGGGATACTCTTGAAATGTTGCTATTGAAATACCAAGAATCTTAATGTGTAATTGTATAAGATGACTTTGATGATTAAGTAAATCCATATATTTTAAGTATGTTAAATTAACAAAAATTATTAAAACAAAAATTTATCAGAGTACTCCGGTATGTAAGATTTCTTAGAGTAATCTGCAGATCTTGTGAACTCTTAAACTGAGTCTTATATGCTAACAAGAATTATATTATCATATTAAATAATTTGGTTAATTCACACATTCATATTTGATTTACTTTACAGTTGAGTCTTAGCTTACATAATGTGCTAGCATGTTCAAAAGCTTACATTTGTGTTTAAAAGGAAGTAAGTGCTGCAAAGACATGTGAAGTGGGAATCCTTATTTCCATAGTTTTTTTTTTATATTGTGAGCTTGATCAATTGAGGTCTGAAACATATTTCACTATATTACTTTATGACTTCAATATAAATTTGCTATCAAAAAGTGCATTTGATTGATAATGTAAGAAAGGGCTTCTATCAGCTCAAGAAGAAATTTAATAGTAAGATTTTCTGTAAAAACAGTGATTGCAACTGTAAATTATAACATCAGGGTTAATAGGTAAGTACTAGGCTATCTGCCCGAGGGCATCTAT
This sequence comes from Protopterus annectens, assembly GCF_019279795.1. NCBI lineage: Eukaryota > Metazoa > Chordata > Ceratodontiformes > Protopteridae > Protopterus > Protopterus annectens. The sequence goes on from NC_056742.1 coordinate 196,347,381, forward strand.
AAGCCTAGCCAGAATTTGTTGGCTTTCACCCCCCCCTTTAGATTAGTTCCCCGTGTCTCGGTCCAGCGGAGCCATTAGTTCCCTCTGCCACTGTCCAGCAGAGCCACTGCAGTGATCCCCAGGGTAAATTTTCTGTTTCCCATCCACTCGTCAAGGTTTTTCATGAAGAGTGTTAGTGAGGGGCTCTGCCTAATGTAGATTGGAATCCTGTTCCAAAGCATGAGGAGTCTCTGGAACAGGAATCTATCCCTCCAGCACATCCTATTTATAGTTGTGGTGAGGTTTAGATCCCTAGAGCGTGTGGCTCTTGGGGATTTGTTTTTTTTTTAGGTGGAGCATGTTCATCAAATCTGGGTTGGACATGGCCTTGTATGTCAGGCAGAGATCACCTCTGAGTAAACAGTATGCAACCGAGTACAGCTGGAGTTTCTTCAGTCGGGCTGCATAGGTCATATGTTTGAGGCCAGTAATCCTCTTGGTGAGGTACTTCTGTGGTCTTTCCAGCTGTTGCAGGTGTCTTGTAAGGTACATCCCAAATGGGGCGTTGTACTCTATTCCTCAATCAGTCTGTAAAGAAATTCTACTGTATAGTGGTTCACTTTTTTCTATTTTGTTTTTCTTCTTTTCACAGCTAAATCATTTCATCATTTTGTCATTTTTTATCAGCATTTGTGTGACAGTGCTGAAAAAGTGCCATACAGATACTGCCTAGATTGACTAATATGTGCTTTTGCTATGCAAACAGTGCACAAAATGACATCCACAGTGGGTATTTTGTTTGGGACCTAAACATTATATTAAATTTAAACAAGCCACACAATTAACTTTCCTTGCTGAAATGTACCTTAATTCCTTACAGAAATACATTTAGAAAAAAAAAATACTGATGTAAAAGTTGAATTGGCAAAAGCAGAGTTTATAAATGAAGTTATCCAAAGTAAAGAAGAGCCTCTGAAACAAAAAAAGAAACTGCATGTGACCTTTTAAATTTTTACTGTATTTTATATGCAGATGATGTCTTATTCAATGCACACATACAGCCAAGAAAAATTAGCCTTATTTTGAATCTGTTTGTTAATGTTATTTTAATTAGCAACCCATTAAACACCACTGCAATGACATTTGGCATTACTCAGAGACTTAACACAACATATAATCTTCTAATAAATGACTGCTTAGTAAACCTAGTCCTGCCACACAGTAACAAAAGTAGCTAAGCATTTGATTAGGGCTGTAATAATCATTTAGACACCATTCAAATACAATTATTTATAAAGTTATATATCAACTTAAATATTATAATCAAACTATACACCTTGTCACAGCTGTAGCAAGGAAAGCCAGGCATCACTAGCAATGCCTTCATTCTAAGACTGGAATGTGTCTACAACTGCTCTAAATACCTTGTCTTTATACCACATTATTGCAAACTGCAGACAACAGAATTGTATAGTTCAGGTAATTAACCACAGCAGAGAACATGAAGGCATGAAAATTAAGAAAACAAACTGGTTTCCTGTAACAGGTTAGGGCCACATTTGTGTTAAATTCCTTAGCCTTTAAACTGTTCAGTGATGAAGATTGAGAACTACAACATCATACTATCTAGAAAGGCAAGACTGTTTTTTATAATATATATAACCACTGTCTGTTGTCTCTGTATTTTGGATCTGTGTGCTTTGTTTATTGCTGTCTGCTTTATATTGCATTAGTGTACTATGTGTATTGTATATTGTATTCAATTTATTATTTTTTGAAAAAGCTCTGCAGCATAACTCAGTTACTCTTTTAAGAAATGCAAATAAATAACTAAATAAATAGTACAACTTCCTGTCTAAAATCTATAATCTGTGAAACAGATTTGCATCAAGGCTCTTGTCTTGAATTGGAAAACAGATATTTTAAGATCTTCATGCTGTGTGGGAAAAGTGTTGGCTTCATATTGGAAAATAAATACTGTAATTTGTTAATGATAAATTGCAAAAGTTGTTTATCTGCTTTATTCTGTTCATCGTGGCAAAGAATAGTTTGTGCCAGAACAAGAAATTCCTTTTATTAGTGTTACCAGAAAGAATTTAGACAGAGCACAAAAAACTGACTTTTGGTCATGGTAGAATTCTAATTAAGAAATGCCATTTTACTTTTTTAATGATCTCTAATTTGAACATTTTATGAATATTTTCTGATGCTTTCCATGTATTTCTTACAAACATTGTTTTACTCAATCACTTATGATTACTACACCTTTATTAAAATAATCTACATAGTGGCCAGGAACAAATTTATATGTGTTATCAAGGTATATTTGTTTTTTCCAGAATTGTTTTGATAAATAAGGCATAAAATGAACATAGTTCATAGGAGAGTACTAGGTGTAAAAGTATGAACAAATGAAGCAGGGCAGAATAGGACATATTTAAAGACCATCAGGAGAATTGTCTTTGACAGAGCAATAGATGAGAGAGGAAAAGTGCAGAGCGGTGTGAGAGGGTGTATTAGACATGGTGAAGTTATTAATTAAGATAGGCCTGACACTTGTTGTTTGCAAGACAATGGTCTACATTGGAAAATACTTTTAAGAAGGGATGGTGACTTTTAGCTGTATGTGAAGAAGTGGAGAGAAGTGGAAAGGGCAGTGCAGGCTAGGTATGCATACGGTGGTAATGTAGAGGGCAAAACCTTTATGGATACAAGCTAAAGTAATTTGTGAATGTATGTTTTTTGCATTGGGACAACAAAACTATATCATTTCTTTTTCTTCCATTGACTCTTCAGACTCTGCTGATGAGCATTATTGGGCCACTGTTTGATTAAATAAGCCAGGTAGAAGTAGTAACAGAAAAGTCTGACATTGAGTGAAATCAGGGAAGTTGCAAGTTAATTGTCTGCCATAGGTAGAGCACCATATGTGATGTGAGGGTACCGACTGTCTCCTCACAAGAACTTGGAAGGAAGAGAGAAGAGAACCTAGTTACTGTCAGATAAGACCCATTAAAAACTGTAGTTATTTACAATTCTATACACGCTTTGCTTGTTAATTATTATAAATAGATGTATACACTGTTCCATTATGGATTTTGCTTAAACTATAACTTCTAAGTTTTTTTCGAAGATAGGAGATTTTACCTACGAATACAATGTTAAGATCATATCTTTCTCTGCTTGTTTAGTGTCATGGGTCTTACATTACATTGTATGCCCTCTCAGGGTTATCCTCAAATCTTTAATATATTTAATAACTTAATTGAAAGATTATACTGTATGTTTCCTTATAAGTGAATAAAAGCAATGTTTTAAATTTTTGTTTAATTATTTTACATGTATTTGTAAGCATACATCCCTGCATAATGAAGAACAAAAAGCATGTATAGGGATGTGTTCCTCATATCATCTGGAATGGATGTCAGGCTGGTAACTATTATTTTAATATTCACACAGATGAAAACTAAAGCAGTGCCCATACTTACAAGTGATTATCATGAGGATATGAGAAAATGACACATGCTATAGTTATTCAGTAAACAACTCAATGTGTTTCTGTGTAGATGTATTATTTAAAGTGTTTTGCTGAAATCATAAAACTTTGCACATCCATGAGAATTATCTGCATGTGACCTACATTTCTTATATGTAATATGAATTTTCTTGAATGTGTACAGAAAATTTAGCACTTTGACTTAGCTTACTTAACCTTTCAATGGGATGGGTGAGGTAGACAAACTGTTGTTTTGTCTAAGATTTGGACTGCACCAGAGTCATCAGCCTAGGCACTAATAATCTACTATCCCCCAAAGGGCATGTACCTATCCCAGAGAATGTGTCTGGAATTTGGAGTGGGCAGGTTACTCACCAGGAATAAGCAATAATAACATTGGTGATCAGAGAAAGTTCAGTCATTTGAGACAAGAAATTGGAGTAGCATCCGGGAGTGTTGCTCAGAGTACTCACCCATCAGAAGACAAAAGATTATACAAAGGATCAGGAGGGAAAAGGTGGATATACTATGTCTCCAAGAAACAAAAATGAAATCTAAAGATGTCTTAATATTCTGGACAAATGATTACAATACTGATTATGCTAATCCCTCACCAAGAGAAGGTCAGAGTGCTGATGCTAGTCCACATAACCCTGCAAGTAGAAATAACAGAAGTTCAGATAATTGGAGAAGGCAGATGGATGATATGGAAGAGACTGACAAACAGGTAGTAGGTGACTGGAAATACTGATGCCACCACCCAGGTAGTAAGGGTTTACTTTTGGGATTACTAAATGCATGGAGGAAGTCATTAAATGAAGTTTAGATGGTTGTGTTGTGCAGGGAAATTTAATTTAGTAGGGATGAGAAAAAGGTTAGGATGTGTAACAGAACACCATAAAAACAAAAGGAAGTTTTTTGAAAGAATTGATGGATGGAAGAGGCTAGCTTGATATGCAGAGAGTCAAATATCCACGAGAAGTTTGAATGTTTTTTTTTTCAATAAACCTAGAGAAGAAGGGTAGCAGGATATATTTAGTGTTAATGTTGAGTAACCTAGGAAGCTGTATAAAAAAGCAAAAGATTACGGAAATGACATGGTTGGACCAAGCAATGATTCTGTGTGTGCGTACCAGAACAGCATCAAAAGATTAGGAGACAGAGATGACCTCAATATAAATGGAGACACACTGAAGAAAGTTGGAAAATCTAGGGAACGATACACATGCAAGAGGGGGAAGGCTTAGCAAGTAAGCACCTGGCTTGTAGGAAACTAAAGACAAACAGGCTATGGGAATCAACAGATTTCAGACAAGATTTATAGGTTGGAAGCTAGAATATTTTGACATGAAATGACAAATATGTATAATAAGATGAATAATGAATATGGGCCTTCAAGGGTGAATAACTAGGTAGGTTAACTAAAGGCTACAGGGATGTACCAGAGGGCAGCATATTCAGGCCTATCTTTCTGAATTAGAGGATACTAGCCAAATTCCTAGCATTGAGGTTGGATAAAGTACTCCTTTAAATAATACAAAAATACAGAATGTCTTTGTAAGGCACAGAATAATATTAGATAATTGGTAGAAGCTAGTAGCTATTCTCCAAAGCCAAGTGTTTCATGAGCAGAATGTGGTGGTGATCTTTGACATAAGCAAAGCTTTCAATACAAAAAAACAAAATGCATTCATGATCCTTGAGATTAGGGGGCTTGGAAAACTCCCCAGAATATAAATAGGAAGGCATTGTCATAAGACCTTCTTCCAAAATGTTGTTAATGCAGGATTGTCAGAGATAGGGGGCACCAAGAAAGTTTACACACTTTCATCAGTACATTTCATGTTAGTCATGGAAGAGCTAGCAGAGTACAAGTTAGTACACTGACTCAGGAAAAGAATGAGAGTGAGGGAATTAGAAATGCCTGCTACTCACATCAAATTACTGTATGTTAATCAGTATGAGTAACAGGAAGATGCTACTGAGAGTTACGTAAATAATGAGTTAGGCGAACTTTCAGGAATCAGGTGTACTATGGAAAAGTCTTCAATTTTAATAATAAAAGCGGATAATATCAGAGAGACTATTGGATGTTTAAAAGAGGAATCTTTTCCTAAGTACCTGGGCATAAAGATGGGCAATTTCCTAGAAGCTACATGTGCCAAGAATGTAGAGGTTTCAGAAGGTAAAACAAAGACAATGTTGTTACTGCTGCCACACTGCACCCTTTTTCAGATAGGATTAAATCTGTAAGCACAATGATTATGCCACATATTATGCATCTGAGCAGAAGCCTTCCTATATCTACTTATCATCACCAAATGAAATGAATTCAAGAGGCAATCAAAAATGAGGAATTGAGAGAAAAAGGCGGGAGCAAATCAGCAACTATGGCACTCATACAGATTTGTTATGAGTGTTAGAGATCTCACAAATCTATCCAGATATTTTATATTGTTGCATTTGGCACAGATTATAAGAGAGATGGGACTAGAAGGAGCCTGAGTGGAGGGTATTCAAAATGGGGGGATGGGGATGCTAGCTCCATAGGAGGTGGTAATAAGACTTAGCAAACAGTGTATTAGTGTAGGTGATGGAGTAAGGGGAATGGATCCCACCATTATTATATGCCACCATGCATATGTTACTAGAAGTATAAGGAAAAAGAATGGAGTGGAAGACAAGCAGGATAGAGTTTTAGAACCATGTTTTACTGAGTAAGGAACAGGAAGCTAATGAGAGCATTTGAAGAAATTAGGTAAGAATTTAAGTTCTGAGACCTGGATAGGTTTACATAGCAGCACTAAAAAAGGGTGCAGTGTATTGAAGGAGAAGAAAGAGTACTAAGCATAGAGAGAGCTGTGAGAAATGAGCTGGGACTGTTCATAAATTGCTACACATTAGATGGCCTAGCAAAGGCGGTGGGGTAGCTCTATCAACTGTGGAGAGGAAGGAGGCTTTGAATGTCTCCAGATAGCTTTGTCAATGGTCAAAATATAGACACTGGCTAATATTAATCTTGTACCAATAGTACCTTATGTAAATATGGTTATATACTGAAGGTAGAATGAAGAAATAATTTCTTGAAACATTGTCAGTGAGAGATGCCAACCCTACATATGTTAGGTAGGAGAATATTGGGCTTACCTGACTAAAGCTTTGGATATCAGGAACTAAAAGTCAGACACAATTGTAACATTCTGGAGTAAGGCAGATTGGCTGGGCATTGGTCAGGATCATAAAAACAGTGTGTGTCAATGAAAAGGAACCTGGCAGGAATGATGTACATAAATGATTTAGAAGATATATTTTAAAAAGTGCAGATAATTAGTATACCTTTAAGGAAGCTGGAGTCTATATGGTGATAGCAAAGGAATTGGTAAGCCTTTTACAGCTTCTGGATTCTCTTGTGATTCATCAGTATGTTATTTAATGAAGTGATGGAATAGTTATATCCAACACTGTTGAACAATGTGCCTAGTATAAATAGCTGCTGCTTGCAGGTTATCCAGGTTAAAGGGCAGAAAAGTACATTTGTTCTGCTTTTTGAAGCTCCTATTATGAGTTTGCTGGCATTTTCTTTGGCTTTTTTTTCTTTTTTTAAGGTAAATAACTACACTATACACATGATTAGCAATGAGGAAGAAGATTCAGATGCTTGCTACAAGCTTACACTTCATAAGTTAATTATTCTTATAATTCATCTTAAAATTACCAGATGAGATAAAAGGGTACAGTGCTTCAAGTCCTCGTAATTAGCTCATTTTCTAATCCCCCCCAGCCTTATGTTTACATTTTTTTCTTTTGCTATTTGTAAGGAATTGACACCTCTGGCATTGTAAATATGATCAATTTGTGTGATGTATCATTACAGTTCATTTACTTCTATTTTAAATGCCAGCAATTTGCTAAAATGCATATTACTGGCATTTTTTTCAGTGGCTTGAGAATTACTTTATTTTACTTAGAGTGCTCAAATATTTATTACTTTTATAGCACAGACATATTTAATTATGCTGCAAATACAATGGCTCTTGTTACTCTAGTTGTTGATATATTTCACTTCAATCTTTTTTGGTATACTTCTAATAATATTAAAATAATACCCATTAAAAAAAGATAATGCAGGAAGACATGAACACCAAATGTGTAAAATACAATCTCTAGCATAATCAATTAAGTCTGACCTGAGGGATGCACAGGATAACAATCACTGTTCTCTTTACCTAAAAAGAATAACTATTGATGTAGAAGACTGTAATTCTTCTGACAGAACCTTCTTTATTTATGCTTGAGTGGATCATGTTTACTGTTGCAAGAAAAGCTGGTCAACTATTTGCAGAAACTGATCAAACAATATGGATATTTTGGAACTAAAAGGACTGTCATTCACTGAAAAATGCATGAAATCATTCAGCTACACATACAGAAAAAAAAAATAATAATTGGTATTTTGAAAACATTGCTGGAGAGAATTGGAAGACATACATAATAAATATGGTTGGAGAATAAGAACCAGAGCCGCCTGGAAAATGTAGAACCTTGACAGAATGCTTTCTCAATGCCTACTAATGATAATGCTGTCTGCATACCTAATGTAGCAAAATTCTTCTATTACCTTGCACACTATTCCAGTTAAGATGAAACTGGTGAAATATGAGAAACCTAAAGCAGGCTTCTATTTCATATAGTATATATATGAAACAGCATATCTATATAGCTATATCTGTATACATGTGGATGTATCCCCATGTATTAAAAAGGACAACATGTCAAACAGCAATTGCTCAAATAACTCAATTAGCAACCCAGAAAAAAATACTTCTTTTTGTTTTGCAGTCCCCATGCATATTCTATACACTAACTGAGAGACTGCACTACAGTTAGAAAAGGGTAACCTCCCCAGTACTCAGTGTGCTGTAATCCTGCAGAGATGAAAAGCCAATATATTTGGTAAAATGACAATTCAATTGCTGTACAATCTTTTTTTCCCTACAACATGACTTTTTGACCAGATGCAGGTTGTATGTAACTCACATAGGCATCTGTCTGTCTATCTATAGTAGATAGATATTCATACACCATATACATAAGTTGTGAGTGGTGTGTGACATATGCAGGTGGTGTTTCATTCTTACTAGTTTTGAAATTGTAAATGTTTGTTCTTCTGGAATTGTGATCTTCTCATTTCATTGATATTCATTTCAGTTTTCTGCCAATTCCATCTGCTAAAGTAGATCCATCCACACACACACACACACACACACACACACACACACACACACACACACACACACACACACACACACAAACACACACACACACGCACAGACACTCACATATATATATATATATATATATATATATATATATGTTTACCTCCATTAGGTCGCAAATAAAAGATGCGACTGGTCAAATATCTGACTTAAAACCTTGGAAACTGTACTTCTGACTGCTGAAAACAGTGAAAGTGTACACATCAAATCCCACAATCTGGAAATGTTGAATATGTTCAAAACACCCGATATTTCTTTATTTCTTCCAACACCGTTATGCCCCCCTGCACCCCATATGTGGGGGGCTGCACCCTCCACACAATCTGATAATTTAATATACTAACTCAGAGATCACACTAAAGTGAGGGAAGGGGTACATGTTCCAACCCCCACTGTAGTGCGATCTGCACTCATAAAGCTAAATTCACATGAGCAAATTCACATTGGCATTCACTCAGTTGTCATTTTGGCAATACGTGGTTCGTCATTACGGACTTTTGAAATTGTCTTTTTCACACAAATGAAGGTAAACCATATATATATATATATATATATATATATATATATATATGTATATATATATATATATATATATATATATATATATATATATATCTATGTATATTTGTCATCAAAATGTCAGATGCACATTCCTCGACACCACAAATGCAAACTCCAGCCTATGACTATTGAAAATGCTGAACACCGATGTTCCGAATTGCAAAATTTTGCCCCCTTTTTGACCCATGTTAGCATTTGGTTTTAGTTGTAGAGCAGTCGGAAATGTTGACGTTCAGTGTTTTTGTGACATTTTTCAACATCGGCATTATGGGTTTAGCTTAAAGGTGTCAATGATATGCACATTTATGAATGTGCGCTCAACATTTTGATGCTAAACTTGTGAACTTGTGTACATATATATAATATATACACACACACACACACACAGGGACAATAATATCTCAGTGCTACTAAAATCAAAATACGACTGAAAATAAAATAAAGACAATCTCAGTTTATTCCAAATGATAATATGTATTATACACGTTTATAAATTAAGAAGTATGAGACAGTGCTCTAGCCTTATGGCCATCAAGAAAAATTAATTGCTATTTATCTGAGTCAGATATGTTTTCTCCCATCCAAACGTCTATTTTTTTCTTCTTATATTACCTGGCATTTTGTTATATAATATTGCCATTATTTAGTTTATAGAAGAATGGCAAAACTTCATTTTGGATAGTTTAACATGAGATACTAGATTGTTGTGACCGTGTTTTATTATTTCTATAGATTTTTTCCAATATTTCTTTATTTTTCTTCTTTTATCTCATACAACCCAAAGAACAGAGTAAAATACAATATAACATAAATCAAAAGAAAGGAAGAAAAAGAAAAAAAAAAGACAATCTATGTACACTATGTACATTAAATGCCATAATGAAAAGGTCAGGTTAAGATATTCATATATATCTTAATTCAACATAATTTGCAGATGACATATAAAAAACATTTTGTTGTATTCAGAGTAAAATAACACAGACTGCCAAGGTTTCATAAAGGAAAATCAACATAATTCTGCTTAATTCACTTAGAGACTATCTGTAAAAGGGTCTTCCAATATTTAAAAAAATACCCGTTTATTGAAATTAGTCGAGATCATTTTATGTGCTATATTTGTGCACCATTTGTCAAATTCACATTGGCATTCACTCAGTTGTCATTTTGGCAATACGTGGTTCGTCATTACGGACTTTTGAAATTGTCTTTTTCACACAAATGAAGGTAAACCATATATATATATATATATATATATATATATATATATATATATATATATATATATATATATATATATATATATATATATATATATATATATATATATATGTATATTTGTCATCAAAATGTCGGACGCACATTCCTCGACACCACAAATGCAAACTCCAGCCTATGACTATTGAAAATGCTGAACACCGATGTTCCGAATTGCAAAATTTTGCCCCCTTTTTGACCCATGTTAGCATTTGGTTTTAGTTGTAGAGCAGTCGGAAATGTTGACGTTCAGTGTTTTTGTGACATTTTTCAACATCGGCATTATGGGTTTAGCTTAAAGGTGTCAATGATATGCACATTTATGAATGTGCGCTCAACATTTTGATGCTAAACTTGTGTACATATATATAATATACACACACACACACACACACACACACACACACACACACACACACACACACACACACACACACACAGGGACAATAATATCTCAGTGCTACTAAAATCAAAATACGACTGAAAATAAAATAAAGACAATCTCAGTTTATTCCAAATGATAATATGTATTATACACGTTTATAAATTAAGAAGTATGAGACAGTGCTCTAGCCTTATGGCCATCAAGAAAAATTAATTGCTATTTATCTGAGTCAGATATGTTTTCTCCCATCCAAACGTCTATTTTTTTCTTCTTATATTACCTGGCATTTTGTTATATAATATTGCCATTATTTAGTTTATAGAAGAATGGCAAAACTTCATTTTGGATAGTTTAACATGAGATACTAGATTGTTGTGACCATGTTTTATTATTTCTATAGATTTTTTCCAATATTTCTTTATTTTTCTTCTTTTATCTCATACAACCCAAAGAACAGAGTAAAATACAATATAACATAAATCAAAAGAAAGGAAGAAAAAGAAAAAAAAAAGACAATCTATGTACACTATGTACATTAAATGCCATAATGAAAAGGTCAGGTTAAGATATTCATATATATCTTAATTCAACATAATTTGCAGATGACATATAAAAAACATTTTGTTGTATTCAGAGTAAAATAACACAGACTGCCAAGGTTTCATAAAGGAAAATCAACATAATTCTGCTTAATTCACTTAGAGACTATCTGTAAAAGGGTCTTCCAATATTTAAAAAAAATACCCGTTTATTGAAATTAGTCGAGATCATTTTATGTGCTATATTTGTGCACCATTTGTCTGAAGTTTACCCAGGAGCATTGATTCCAATCCAACCAGTTTTGGGTAATATATAATTTTAGGAGTAAGAAAATGGACACTAAATGTGAAGTTTGGATTTTGGAAAATTTTCCAGGGCGATATGTAGAAGTGCAAATTCCTATGATAGGGTGGATTTTTCGTAGCCCATCTTTACAAGCCTAGCTCTCAGTGAACACTAGAGTTTAAATGTACATTTGTAACTCCAAGAAATATGGAGTAAGTCAGCCTTCTGGGTCTTATAATAAGAACAATCAGGGGGAGAATCAGCATTAAATTTATTCATAATTACTGAGGTTTAATATGCATTGTTATAGATCATTAATTGTATATATATATATATATATATATATATATATATATGAGTTTTTTTTTATAGGGGACAGATCCATTGTAGTTTTGATGGCCTGAAGTTTTTGTGTATCAATAAAGCCAGCAAGTTGTTTTGACCAATATTCTGACATTTGATATTTAAGTTGGGTAATCAGTTTATACGAACCTGATAGCATTTTTTTCTTTGTGAGAAGCAACATCAGTAACGGTTTACAAGTATTTAAACTATTCTCCTGAATCTTGAGATCTTTTGTCAATAAGGATGTTAGATCTCTAATTTGTCTCAAAATTATAATGTAGCTTCTAGGGAGATTTAAGGCCATCCTTACTTCACACAGAAATTTATTCCTAAGAGCATAAATATCCCAAATAACTTTCTCTTTGAAAAGGGGGAACATATTTAAATTCAACATGTCATTGTTCATTTTTATATTGGGATTTAAATGCAATGGTTGTAACATTTGGTATGCATTGTATAGGTTGAGGAAAGTCAGTAATTTATGTAGTCTTGCAATGGAAGCTTTTAACGAGGCGTGCGATGTATAAGATGTAAAACTAATTGTATTAAGAAATGGTAAAGACTTTGGGTTAAAGTTACATGACTTAATATAGTTATACCACAATTGTACCCAAGACACTGACCATTCTTTCTTTTCTGAGTCAAAGGTTGAGATCTTAATAATTCTATTTGTACACATAATGTCATAGTATAAAGTAAAGTCTGTTAATCCCAGCCCTCCATTTACCCAAGGATGGGTTAGCTTCTGGTAGCTAATTTGGTTCAATTTTGGGTACCAAATAAATTTTATTAAGATTGCATTAATTTTTTGGAAGAAATTACTGGCAATTATTATTTTAGAAGCTATATAGATTTATTTGTTAAAGTGGCTATTTCACATTTCCTTCTTTTAAGCTTATGCTGCATTTTCAATTTTTTAACTTTTTAACTGTCCACTGATGATAAGATGCAAGGTTTGCAGAGTATGACAGTATATTCATTTTATTACACATTTACTGATTTTGGGATTGTAGTTTTATTTTAATTTTACTTCTGAACAGGTGTGTGTGTGTGTGTGTGTGTGTGTGTGTGTGTGTGTGTGTGTGTGTGTGTGTGTGTGCACGATCTGATTGATTAGATTTGGTGTTATGTGTTTTCATGCTGCTTAAAAAACATTGGCCTAAATTCTGAAACATATCCCTGAGGGGTACACATTATGTACATCTAGTGGGACATTTTCAAATTCAAAAACAGCCCTTATGCAATGCTTGAGCAAGAAGATGTACAGCCCCAAACAGTTTCTGTGGCCATGCTGCATGCTAATGATGCATTTCACAGAAGAGGCATATGCTAATTGACCATGTGCTCAATCCCTGGAAATGTCTCAGGGAAGGCATGTATGCATCATGTATTTTAGCATGGTTGCTCCTCCAATGCCATGGTTGTGAACACTGCCAGAATGCCATATTCATTTACTATAGTACTACTAAGTGTTGGGTAATTTAGTTTTATGGCGAATAACAGGTTGTATCTGAGCTGCTGCATTTGTAAGTTAGATAGTGCTAGGGAAGTTAGACAGGGGGTGCAGTAGGCAATCATCATCATTATCATCATGAGACCCCTTTGTCTCATTTTTCTACATGGGGTCAGGGTGTATTGTTAGCTGTCACCATCTCTCTCAATTCAGTGCCATACTCCTGCTTACTTTGACATTCATGCCTGACTGTTGGTTAACTGTCAACATCTCTCTCAATTCAGTACCATACTCCTGCTTACTTTGACATTCATGCCTGACTGTTGGTTAACTGTCAACATCTCTCTCAGTTCAGTGCCATACTCCTGCTTACTTCGACATTCATGCCTGACTGTTGGTTAACTGTCACCATCTCTCTCAGTTCAGTGCCATACTCCTGCTTACTTCGACATTCATGCCTGACTGTTGGTTAACTGTCACCATCTCTCTCAGTTCAGTGCCATACTCCTGCTTACTTTGACATTCATGCCTGACTGTTAGTTAACTGTCAACATCTCTCTCAGTTCAGTGCCATACTCCTGCTTACTTCAACATTCATGCCTGACTGTTGGTTAACTGTCAACATCTCTCTTAGTTCAGTGCCATACTCCTGCTTACTTCGACATTCATGCCTGACTGTTGGTTAACTGTCACCATCTCTCTCAGTTCAGTGCAATACTCCTGCTTACTTTGACATTCATGCCTGACTGTTGGTTAACTGTCACCATCTCTCTCAGTTCAGTGCCATACTCCTGCTTACTTCAACATTCATGCCTGACTGTTGGTTAACTGTCACCATCTCTCTCAGTTCAGTGCCATACTCCTGCTTACTTTGACATTCATGCCTGACTGTTGGTTAACTGTCACCATCTCTCTCAGTTCAGTGCCATACTCCTGCTTACTTTGACATTCATGCCTGACTGTTGGTTAACTGTCACCATCTCTCTCAGTTCAGTGCCATACTCCTGCTTACTTTGACATTCATGCCTGACTGTTGGTTAACTGTCACCATCTCTCTCAGTTCAGTGCCATACTCCTGCTTACTTTGATATTCATGCCTGACTGTTGGTTAACTGTCACCATCTCTCTCAGTTCAGTGCCATACTCCTGCTTACTTTGACATTCATGCCTGACTGTTGGTTAACTGTCACCATCTCTCTCAGTTCAGTGCCATACTCCTGCTTACTTTGATATTCAAGCCTGACTGTTAGTTAACTGTCAACATCTCTCTCAGTTCAGTGCCATACTCCTGCTTACTTCAACATTCATGCCTGACTGTTGGTTAACTGTCAACATCTCTCTCAGTTCAGTGCCATACTCCTGCTTACTTCGACATTCATGCCTGACTGTTGGTTAACTGTCACCATCTCTCTCAGTTCAGTGCAATACTCCTGCTTACTTCGACATTCATGCCTGACTGTTGGTTAACTGTCACCATCTCTCTCAGTTCAGTGCCATACTCCTGCTTACTTCGACATTCATGCCTGACTGTTGGTTAACTGTCACCATCTCTCTCAGTTCAGTGCCATACTCCTGCTTACTTTGACATTCATGCCTGACTGTTGGTTAACTGTCACCATCTCTCTCAGTTCAGTGCCATACTCCTGCTTACTTCAACATTCATGCCTGACTGTTGCAGAGCTCCTCTCACACAATCTATCCACCTCTTTGCTGGACGCCCTTATTTCCTCTTACCTTCTCCCTGTCCATCCCAAATCTTCTCCACCAGATTGTCTTCTGCTTTTCTGCACGTGCCCAAACCAGAAAATAATCTGCTCTCTTTGATCTTTTCTGTAATTGGAGCTACTTTGGCTTCTGCTCTTATGTCCTCATTTTTTTGTTTACCCCACAGTGGACATCCCACCATCTATCTCAGACACTTAATTTCCACTACCTCTAGCTTTCTCATCTGGTCTGTCTTTACTGCCCAGATTTCTATACTATACAGTAGTACTGGTCACACCACTGTTTTGTACACCTTACTTTTCAGCTTCTTTGGCATTCTTCTGTCTTACACTACACCTGATACTCTATGCCAGTTGGCTGTAGCCCTTCTGATTCTAGCTTTGACCTCTTCATTCAGACTTCCCTTCTCTTCAGCCACTCCTCCCAGATAATTGAAGCTATTAACCTGTTTCACTGTCTTCCCTTTTATCCCAGCTTCTTAATGAACTCCACCATTTGCTGCCATTACAACTCTCATATCAGTACTCAGTTTCATCCCATGTGCCTTCAGTTTTGAATTCCATTCCCCTACCCTTACTCAAGTTCTTGCTCAGAGTCTGCCTGTAATCCCACATCATCTGCATACAGCATCTTTGTTGATCTGTCCCTTCCAAACATTTTTGCTAATGTAGTCCATCACCAGTATGAATAGAATGGACTCAGAGATGAACCCTGGAGTACACCCACTCCCACTGGGAACCCGTCTGTGAGACCAAACACTATATTGAGTTATTGGGTCCTTATACATAGCCTGTACTAATACTACCAATGTTTCTGGGCCTTTGAACCACCACAGTAGTGCCAAAATCAGCTTTCTTGGGACTTTGTCATATGCTTTCTTCATGTCTAGGAAAGCCTAGATTGACCCCTTTCTCATATTTACCTTCTTCTCAACTAGTTGTCTCACTACAAACATCAGGTCAGTTCTGCTGCATCTTGATCTGAATCCACACTGCTCATCTTCAGACCTACTTTCTATTAGTCTGCATAGCCATTTATCAATCACCCTGTCCAGAACTTTCATGCAATGTGACAGAAGTTTGATATCTCTGTACTGCCCACAGCTATGGATGTCCACTTTGTTATTGTACACTGGCATGAATATGCTTATTCTCCAGTCAGCTGGGTATATGCCTTAATCTCCACACCAATATGAGCATCCTCAGAAGCCATTTCTTCATAAGCTCACCCAGAATCTTTATCACATCTGCTATGAGCTCATCTGAGCCTGCTGCTTTCCCTGACTTCATTTCCTTTAATGCTATTCTTACTTCTTCTAGGGTACGATCCTCTTCTTCTCTCATTGTAGGCTGTGACTGGGATACTACAGCTTCGGTGGGGTTTTCTTCATTCAGAAGCTGCCTTAGATGTCCTGTGTACTGGTGAGTTTGTTGTTGCTGGCATCCCTTATAAAGGGTGTCTGACTCTCTCTTTTATCTTTCTGTCTTTGTCTTGCAACCTGATATAGTTTCTTTGTGCACCTACTGAGTCACTTTTCATAAGATGGTAGAGTGCCTCTGATGCCCTGTTCTTTGCAACTCCTTTATTAGCTTCTTTGTTAGCCAACCAGTAGTCCTTCCTAGGCTGGGCCATCTTTTTTATCTTCCACTTTTTCTTGCACACCTTTTTTCTTTTGATGACTTCCTGGACTTCTGCATTCCACTATCAGCTTTTCTTATGCATCTTATTTCCATAACTGGCCGGGGTGCATATCTGTTCCTTAGTCCTAACACATACTGTTTTGAGGCACTGCCATTCTTCTTCACCCCCACCTATT
Organism: Protopterus annectens; assembly: GCF_019279795.1. Lineage (NCBI taxonomy): Eukaryota > Metazoa > Chordata > Ceratodontiformes > Protopteridae > Protopterus > Protopterus annectens. The sequence goes on from NC_056742.1 coordinate 196,364,496, forward strand.
ACCTCCTTTTCTTGGCGTGGTAGAGCCCCGAGTAATTAATTGAACAACTGCACTTTCTCTCCAATCAACTTGCAGGTCTTCAATCTGGTATGTGCTGAACATACACCCTTTTCTGACCACTACTTGCATCTGATTGTGGCAATCACTGTTTTATGCTGTGGGCTGACTGTTTCACTGGGGATGACTTCCCAATCACTGATTCTATGCTAGTAACCTTTCCTTACTATGAAGAAGTCAACCTGAGTTGCATGTTGGCCACTAGAGCATGTTTTGGCTAATATCAAGCCATTTACCAGACAGAGGTTTAGAATGGCCTCTCCTTCTTTATTCCAGTTGCCCTTCCCTTGTGGACCCATTCACTCCTCATATCCTGTTCCGTCTCTCCCCATATATGCATTTAAATCATCCATTATTAAAATCAATTCCTGTTGTCCTGCTTTATCTAGAAGGTACTGCAACTGTTACATGAATGCACTCTTTTCCTCACTATCACAGCCCTGCTGTGGGGCATAGGCTGAGATTATGAATACTGCCCTATCATTACACTGGAGTCTGATTGCCATGAGTCTGTCACTAATCCCTTGCTGCCTTCTGAAGCCTCTCTCTCACCACAATTCCCTCACTATTTCTAGCCTGCTCACATCCTGTTTAGTAGACTCTTGATTCTAAGTCAAGTGTCTTTGCTGCATTGCCCTTCCATCTTGTCTCTTGGATACATAAGATATCCAGCCTCCTCCATACCATCATTTCATCCACTTCCAAGCTCCCTACTGTTAGTAAACCTACACTGAGTATAATTATTCTTAGTTCATATTTGGCAAGTTAAATGGTTTTATGTCCAACTTTTGCTCAGCAGAGCTATCCCATGTAACCCAGGCTGTGCAATTGGACATCAGCTGGCCAATAGCTTATTGAATCAGGGCTGTTGAGCATTATGGAGGCCACGCACTGGCCAATAGAGACACATACACCACTGCCACCATTAGCATGGGTCCCTGGAGTAGGTCAGAGTAGGCTGGGTCCTCAACCCACTCATCATCGGCAAATACCCACGTCCATTTGGAGTTATTAGTAAATGTGACCAAATCATTTAATGGCTAGCTCTGCCATGGTGTGCAGTCTGTGATCCATGTTCTCTTATCTTGAGGACAGTGCACACTACAGTAGATGCTGAAAGCAGTTGATCTATACAACTCTTCCCCGTATTGGGCACCATGTAGAGTCTGTGCTGCTGCCCACAGTTTCACTCATTGGTAAGTTTGAGATGGAAACACACAGAATGTTTTTTGGAGGTGGGAAAACCCCCCACAAAGACAAAGGCAAAACATGCAAACTCCAAACAGACATTGGCCAGAGGTCAGGATTGAAGCTTGTACCTTGCGCATCAAAGGGGAAGACCTTAACCATTATGTCAACTAGCCATCAGAGATGACTATAGTACAGATATGTTTGGAAAACTAGCAACTATGTTTATCAACTTATAAGACTTGTGCTATAACAGCATTTAGACCAGTACAGGTATTGTGGGTGTGAGGAATACTAGACAACAAGGATATACCTTATAAGAGGTGTGCCTTAGCAGCACTTAAACCAGTATGGGAATTGGTGGATGGGGAGAATACTAGACTTCAGGGATTACCTGCTAAGGAATGTGACTTAATTGCACTTAAACCAGTATATTTATCTGAGGTAGAGGAAACACTAGACAGCAGGGATTGTATTATAACACCTGAGCCTTAATGACACTTAAATCATTATGGTGATTGGGGTAGTGCAAAGAATAACCACCAGGGAGGCATGTTAAAATAAGTAGGGAATGGGATTTGAACCTTCAACCCTTGACACAAAAATCCCCTACATTAGCTATCTGTACTATCTGATACTTTAGTGAAGCAGGTGCACAGGCATTATGCAATGCCTGCGACATGTCTACTTGCACGGGGGGGGGGGGGCATCAGGCATACCTCCCAACCTCATAAGCTTCTGATCTAGCAGGACTATATTGAAGGATATGAAGAGTGAAACCCGGATTTTTAGTAATATGAACTGACTGTATTTAGTCCTGAGCTAAGTGGGAAGAAAAGAAGGAAACACCATGGATAATCTGAGAACATGGACAGGTATGATCTAAGTGGTAGGTGTACATCTGTGCTTTATTGTGTATTTATTTGTAAGTAGAAGAGTGATGGAGGGGGTAACTCTACTTCCATGAATAGGTTGCGAACACAGATACCTACCACAGGAAGTGCTCATCTGCACTTAATGGTAGAGAATAAGATTCAGAGGAATGCAAATTAGCTCACAATCAGGTCTTTCCTGCAACCCAAGCTTGTGAGATGGTGGTTTATCAGATTCAGCCTTTGCTGCTTCTCCCTTGGGAGTCTTTCCCATTTGGGAGAAATAATTATGGTGCCTGTGCTTTGTTTCAGAATACACAAACATCTCTGAACTTAATAAGGCAAACAATGAGAAATACCTAGTAAACTTCAATAAAATCTTCCATTATACTGACCAAGCTCAGTGTCCTTGGACTTAATGTTCAGTGGTCTGTATAATTTTTAATGTGATGCAAAATCCTGAAATCTGTAGGTATCATGTGCTAAATGCCACAATCTTTCCCCAAACTGTTATAGCTTTCCTATATGTTTTGTAAGTGATATTCAAATGTTTCCTTATTCCTTTTTACCTTTGTTTCTTATAATTACAGATTCAATGAATTGTTTTTCTAAATTTTGGAACCACTTTGAAAATAAATGTGGTTCAGATATTTAGATTCATTAAACACACACGCATACACACATGCATGCACAAACACACAGTTTCTTTCCCCTTTTTTCATAGGATCATAGAAAATAGAATGAGAATGAGTCACAAGACCATTTATGGCTTGCCAGTACTCACCCTCATGCTCCCTGACTGCATAAATGCACATAGATTTGTTCACTCTAATATTTGTATTAGGCAGTTTTTATATTCAGACTACAAAATATGTCAATTTATTTTTTTTAATTTCTTTGCTTCTGTTTCAGCTGTTTATATGTCTGATCTCTTATGCTTTTCTTTACTTCCTAATGTACCCAATTTAAAAATGATATAGCACTACTCTTCCTCTTTTTATGAGTATTGGTTCCTTGATATACTTGATAATCTTTTCTTTAATGCAAGTGCATGTTTCATGATCAAAGACACTGCCAAGATTCATATTACTTTTTCAGCATTTAGTTATTCATGCATTCATATAGTCTTTCACTTTTCCAATTTGTTTTTATTCTAATTCTGACCAGAGATACTGCCAAAACACAGCAGATGCATACTGCATTTTCAAGATCCATTCACTTACTTATTCATGAAAATCCATTCATGAATTTTCTACTTGCCTGCTTTAACACTTCAGCAGCAGTGGAAAACTGGACCCTGTACTTGCACATATTAAGCACAAAACAGATAAACTACTCTGGGATAGATACTCACATTAATATGCAATGGACATGTCTTGCCCACTTCAATGAAGGATGAAGTCTTTATTCTGGAAGTATGTTCTGATGCACTCTTACCTTTAGACTCAAAAGTTTTCTGCAAATCAAAATTCATTTGCTTGAGTTGATAGTAGCTCAAGTGAATGTAAAAGATCTCATGACACGTATCCAAAAGAGTACGGGTCCTTTAATTATAATGTATACACTATAAATACATTTATAAAATATTTACACTATTAACACATGACTAAATTCATTTACACAACTAATAAATAGTTTAATTGATTCTACGCCTCATTACCCCCACAATCTTAATTTACTAAACATTTCAGCCAAATCCAACAACTTATTAACCAAAACACCTTTCATTTTTGCTCTCTAAATGTTCTGTATAATACTAAAAGTGCAAATATACTTATGAATAATTATTTCTTTAGTCCATAAAACCTAATTAATATCATATTCATATTTATATTTTCTATGTTTTTATAACATACATAAGTCCTTATTTAATAACCTTTTCCACAAAGTCTTCTCCATTTAACAATCTAAAAAAAATGTGTGGTCTAAAACTATAATAAAACAGATATAACCTCTGAGACCAAATTTCATAAGTTATATACCCTGTCACTAGTAAATTTATTCCTAACCTCAATAAATATGTTGACATTGTATTATCTTTTTAAATATATTTTTCTCCTTTTAGTAGCTTCATTATATCATTACCTAAGTCCTCACAATGATTGATTCCAAACCAGCTCCTCATGATATCCTTATATCACTACATTCTATTCACTTTTAAAAGTTAATTCATTAAATTCCATACGTTTATCTTCTTCTGATATTCCAGTATCCATCATTTTCCACTACTTTTTTTCATTCCCTTTTTTCTTCAAAAAAGTTCTGATCTCTATATTTAACTTCAAAATTGTAAACACCAATTCCCGTATTGATTTTTAAACTTTTAGAAGTGGCATACACCATCAGACATTTTAAACCACACCACTCCCTTCCTCATTCATATATAAAACACTTCTTTTAATTGGGTAAAAACTTAAACCACAAAGCAACAAAAACAGCATTCGGTAATTCATTTTCTTTAGTACTAGGTAACATAACTACATTAGCTAAGCAACCAATTTCCCATAATAATCAAATTTAACAAATACAACTTTTTATAGGATAATCTAAATAATTTCCATAAATTCGGAATATCTTTGATTTCATCAGTTAGACTATCTCATTGTTTATCCATCACTTCCTTATTCTCAGAGTTTAGTCCTAAAAAAATCCACTTCAATTTTACAGAAAGGAACCCATCATATAGGTTTATAGGTTCATGGGTAAGTAGTAGTGGACTAGCTGCCTCTGTGGATCAATTTAAGCCTAGCCAAATCCCCTTTTTATGCTTGAATTAGTCTATACCATTTGGGTAAGGACTGGCCTTACCCATCCCATGGCTGATAATTATATATTACCTCAATGACAATAACTGTGATCATACCATAGCTAATCTGAGGTGACCTATGCATGGAATAAAGGATTTATGGACTTTCTCTGTCCATTAACAGTACAGGGGGAATTCCTGGGCAAATTTTCTGTTTCCCATTCATAGATCTATGTTGCACTTGAATATAGATAGGGAGGAACTTTGTTTATGTGGATGGGGAATCTGATCCAGAGCAGCGGTAACTTATATGAGATATACCTGTCCTTCCAAACCATTCTGTTAATGTTGCAGAAGTTTAGTTTCCTAGACTGAGTTTTTTCTAATGTGTTTGACTTGCATATGTGCTGTAAATCAACCAACATTGGGTCAGAGTATGCTTTGTATGCAGACATGGGTCACCTCTTAGCAGTCTATAGAATACCAAGTATAGTTTCAGGGCTTTGAGTCCTATATTTACCTCCTCCCATACACCGGTATTCTTTTCTTTATTTGACCATAAGCTAACATCACCTAACAATATAATAACATATCTGAACATTTCTTCCATTCATAATTTATTCCAACCAATAAGAATACAATAATCAGCAAAAGATATAAAACTTGGAACACCCACACATTTTCTACATAATACTGCACACCCTTCAATTCATTTCACAGCTTTGACCCTACTGTATTCTTAACTAATATGAATAATACACACAAACTGGAAAGCTCTGTTTCATGTCTCTTTTCAAATAAGTCTTAGAACCAAACCATTCATAATGAAAAGCTTTACTCCAAAGTTCTCCCAACATATAACGTCATCCACAATAACCCTTATTAAAAATATATCTTGTCAACAACTTTCTTTAATATCATAAATATTGTCTACCAAAACTTTCTGTAATAAATCATTACACCTCATCTGCTGACTTTTCATAAAAATCTCTTAATCTGCATTATTTAAAGTTATAGGTCTCCAGTTTTCAGTTTGGCACAACTCCCCTTTCTGTTTCCAGATATATTTTATGATTCCTTCACAAATTTTTTCTTTAATTTCACCATTCTCAAACCATTAATTATAAACTTTTTGATATACTTTCATAGATGTGTATACAACATGACCCATACTATGTTTACCAGATGTTTTTTCATTTACATTTCCTATAGTCTTATCTAATTATAATAAACTAGCCCTTTCTTCCAAATCTTTTATTCTCCTATCAGAAAACTTTTTAACATTCTTCACTCTGCCTTTTCTATATAAAAGCTTTCTACAATGTCCATAATCTCTCCTTCATTGTGCTTAAAAATGCCATTTTTATTTATAATGTCCCACAATACTCACCACATTCCTCACTGCATTAGCCAAATAAGAATATGTTTTCTTTCTTACCTGGCAAAAAATATCTCTGCCAGTACAACAATCTTTCACATTTCTTTTTATTCACGATGCAAACCCCTTTTTCTTTGAGCAAATAAATTCTACTGCTCTCCTTAAGAAAATTCAATATCTCTTTGAATATCATGATATAATATTCTTTATAAATTGGCCTCTTATCTAACTCCATTTCTAGAAAGCCCTCTTATATTTTTCTTGAAATACAGCCCACAACTTAGTTGATAATTAACAAGACTCCGTTGTTGAAAAATGACCTTTCCACATCTGATCTATTTCCATTTGAAAGTCTTGCTGATTGACATTGCTTAAACATATCCTCTTCACTGCTTTCCCTTCCAATACAAATTCCATATTAGTACCACACTCCATCCAAATTGATCTATGATCTGAAAACCCATTCAACGTAAATTCTTGATTGACTTCAGTAACACTTTTTATAAACAGGAAAAAAAATCAGTGTCAGTTTCTTTATTTCATCTCTTATGTGTCTATCCACTCTTAGACCATACATTCAACTCACCACACCTCATAACATGTTTTAGTTTCCTAATGTCTACGCTAGCCTTTTTATTTTTCTTCTTACAACTACAGTTCACATCTCCCATTATAATGCTTCCCATACTAATCATCAAGCACAGTTTTAAAGTTTCAAAGTTTCTCTTTTTTCAAAGCTCTTGGCAACAAAATCTCAGTCAGTCTATTCAAATCTCCTTCACATCTTCTATCAGTCGCTCTCTCTCTACCTGCACATATAATAGACAAATGTAATATATTAACTTCATCCTTAAAAAACACTACTCCTGAACATCTTTATTTTCCTAAGCTATAAAAAAATCTCACTCCCATAAGTCTCTAATCTGTAGTCTATCTTGTGAAAAGACAAACCTGGTATCTTGTAAGCATATCACATCAGTTTCACCCTTTTTACACCACTGTAATACACCTAGTCGCCTGCCTGTACTTATTAAACTATTCAAATTAACACTATTCTTTCTTCTTTTTATTTTTGGTTGAATATTTTTTTTTTAACCTTACCCTACTTCCAGTCCTACTTTTTTGATAAATTGAGCATCCTTTCTTCCACTATAGATTTACCACTATCAAACTCCTCACATACTTTTTCAATATCTTCTTTTTCTTCTGCCTGTTCTTCTTGAATTACTTTCATTTATATCCTTTCCTTTCCTGTCTGCATGCACAGTATCATCCTCATCTTCTCAAACCTCATTTAACTCACTGCTAACTTTATTACTAAAATTACTTTTATTTTCTCATAATGAAACCCAACATGCCTTTCTTTATTTCAAATCATACACCCCATTTTTAACATTTACTCATCATGTGACCTTTCTCCCCACACTGAATACATTTAATCTTATCACATTCATTCTTAAGATGTTTAACATCCCCATGAAAATAACAAACCTTCGGTTACACTACATACCTTACTGTCCCTCTATTACCATTTACAAAAAAATATACTTGGCAAATATTTAATAGCATCATTTTCAATTTTAAACAAAAGACCCAGTTCCCAAACTCCATTGTACAAACTCCATTATCTGTAGATTTAGAAACATTTAATAGAGAATAACACATTAGAGAAACAGTTCTCAACGTCCAGTTCTATTTTATCAGTTTTAAATTGCATTATTACTTTTTCACTTCAGTCTATTCCATTATCCTGAAAATACAAATTTTCTCTAGATAAATAAATGGTGTACTGTTTTTAACTGTAAACTTCAATGGCAAAACCACTTTGTCCTATACATATCTATCAGTAGCAGTCTCACTCTTGCTATGAAAAAATTGGTACGTACCTTTCTGAGAAGTCTTCTCTCCCACAACAGCAGCAGAATACCATGTTTTTATGTTTAACAGTCCCACCACCCTATTCAACAGTATCAGTGGAAATATACTGATCACATCATTCCCCCATCCTTCATTTCTGAAAACCTTTTCCACTAATTCTATTCCAGAGACCTCTGATTCCTCACTCAGCTCACCTTTTTTCATCAAGCAACACAACTGCAAATTAGTTAGCCCCCCAGATTCTGATAAATATTCCTTTCGTCTATACATCCTCTGAGTTGGTGTAAACTCCAACTATTTATAGCATCGTTAGATTGCAAACAAATCTCCTTTTCCTGTCTGATTGAAAGGCAGCCATTAATATCACCTACAGCAGCATTCAGGACTATCTTTTTGTCTCAGTCATCAAAACTCCTCTTGTCTCCATTGCTCCTGCCACTCTGAGCCACGTCCACAGTCTGAACTGATGCAGGAAGAGTAAGCACACTCACAAAAGGTAGAGGAAGTTCCCTGATCCCCTGACCAAATGTTCTCTAGTAATACAGATACAGCCTCATGTCTTCCATGAAAAGAGGCTGATAGGATATAGGAACTAACCCAGTGAAGAAAGAAAAGTAAAATGAATAAAGAAATAAATTACAAAATGTTTAGTAATAAAACTCTGTCATCTTTAGTTTTGAATCAATAGTTAAACATCGCCATGCTATACATACAGTACTTACATGAAAGCTTAAGGAGTGCTATGAGCACCAGGCTTCTTCTACCAAACATTCTCCTTTTAGTGTGCTCTTGATAACAAATTTTCTCCTTTTAGTGTACTCTTGATAGGTTAGATACACTACAAAGCAAGTAAGGGAAATCAGACTACAGCATTAATATTATGAGCCCTACATTCCTTTACTGAATATTCAATTCTTCACGTCCAGCCTTCTGAGTTGCATTTTCTTATAAATTTCACACAGAATTCCTTGATGTGTCAAGTATTAGAATTAGCTTATGTTATCTTGTGTTGTCATTTCTGCATAATGTTCTTTCCAAAAAGCTCCTTACCTAATGTACTTGCAGTCAAGACTGTCTCTATGGAACCTCATCATTTCTCCATGACAGAAAGAGCTCATTATGATGAATGCCAGAAACCTATCATATTTTCAGGAAAAATAAGACATAAATATTTCTTACAGCATCACACCAAGCAAAAGAACTGCAAGAAAAAGAAAGATTAGATGATCAGAAATGAGTATTCATTAAAGACAGGGACACAGAGCAGTACCTAGTAAAATCCCATGGTGATTTTTGTAGATTTATGGATCTAATTAGTATTGTGCTCTCTGAATCTGGAAATTCATTATGTACGCACAGAATACATGGAGTTATAAATCACTGAGGAAGACTCAACAGAAATTCACAAGAGAGGGTAAACCACAGTTCAGTTCTTTCTGCATTTGATTCAAAAAGTATGCTATATTTAATATAAGTTGTTTAACATAGCATTCACTTTTCTTACACAAGTCATCTCATATATGTTAGATATTTTATTACATCAGTTTCAGATAAAATGCATTATATTTTACAGGTGCTACAGGGAAATTTATAATTATGAGATCAAGCTGAGCACTTTTTCATACTGAATGTATTCATTAAATGTATCAGTTACAAGGATTACTGCTTAGTGTCTTAGTGTCTAACTAAACTTGGCTTAAAACTTCTGAAATTTTCACATGATATGTTATTGACAATAATCACACATTTAAAATATGATTCTTACAGGCAGACATTTTGGGAATTAAACCAATGGTAGCATTCTAATTTCCTATATGGTATAGTAAATTTCACTCTCATTAAGAATAAATTAAAGGAATAAAATAGATACTGAATGTTGTAAGAACATCAGGCACAGTATACATGACAAAAGCTCTGATTTAACGTTCTTTTCGTGGCTCAATTTCAGTTTTGATTGCTGTTTTTTTTTATTTTCTTTACAGAATACCCTAGCATAATTCGTGTTCATACCTCTGAACTGTACAGATTTTCACAGAATGCCTCATATTTTGGTCTGTTTTTCAAAAATTGTGGTTGTCTGGCAAATTAGTGGCAAATCATTAAAGATTAAAGTAAAAAAATAATGACAGATATTTGAGTTTCAGACTTTGTGCCATTAAAAAATCCATGTTAATGTGAAACCTGTTAGTCTATTACTTTTCTAAGTTTAAAAGAGCAATATTTAAAAATTGTCCCTATTTTTGGGCCTTTGTCCCACTTTTACTTATGGCTTTGTCCAGATTTCTTGCTCTAAGAGGTTGAGAGGCATGATCCTATTACATCATATGACTACTTCCTAAATTAAAAGTTGTCCTGTGAACACCCTATCCACAGAGCTCCTATCTAAAATCAGCTAAATGAGAATTTAACTGCATACTCTGCAACTAAAATACATATTTTTCGTAGTATCTTTGCAACGCTCATCTATGAGCAAAAACAGAAAGAATCATCTCGACCTGGGATCTAGTATGTAGAAGAAATAATAATCCTTTAGTTCCCAAGGGATGCCTCACCTAGTGTACTTTCCAGGCCTCTAAACCATCATTCCTTCAAGCCTTAATATGTTGCTGGGCTTCAACAAATATTAAAATGTCAAAAGAAATGGATAATATGGAAACACAAACAAATAAAACCAAACTGTCTGCATTGGCTTCTCCGGAGAAAGATGACTAAGGCCAAATAAACAGCAAGATTCAATGAAAATTAGCGCAAAACAGAAGTTGGACTCAAGCATACAAATGGATGAACTCAAAGAAGCCCTTTTACCACTTCAACGGGCAGTTCAAGGGTTTCCCTAACAGTATTCAAACTTTGGCACCAAAATAAATCAAATCGTGGAGCGCACAGACACCATAGAAGGGAAAACAATCTCCAATGAACACCAAATAGCACTGCTAAAAGATGAATTAAATGCAAAAAACTGTGCCTTGACAGACATTCAACAGAAAATTACAGACTTGGAAGCGAGGAGCAGATGCAATAATATCCTGATTAGAGGAGTTCCTGAGTCCTTTGATCACAATCAGCTATCAAAAGTGTCTCTAATGATTTTTGAACAAGTACTCCAAGCTGAAACAAGCACAACTAACATAACTATAGAAAGAGCACATCGTGCCCTTTACAAGTGTCCCAACTCTGATACACCAAGGCAAATTTATGTTAAGTTATTAAACTTCCAAGATGTTCAGAAAATTCTATCTGAGGCAAAAAAGCACAAACAAATTACATGGAAGGGTAACAGAATTACTCTCACACAAGACCTACTATTGGCCATTAAAGAAAGGCACCAAAAACTTGCACCGTACTGTGCTGAGTTAATTAAGTGCAAAATCAAATTTCAAATGCGTTATCCCAACACTCTGATATTTACCAACAATGAAGTCAAATGTACGGCTGAGTCACCTGAAGAAGCAAAAATCATCTTTATTAAGTGTTTTGGTAGTACATCGGAGGCATAATAGTTCAATTAAGAAATAGGACAAGTAGAGAGAATCGTTCTTATGTAGTCCTTCCTTTCTTCCTTTTTTTTTGAACTGTCGAAATCCTTCTTTAAAAGATGCAGTAAGTCTGTTATACATACTTTAATCGACAGGGTGGAAATAAGGTAACCAGAAGTTACCCAGACACAGGAAATGAGCTTGCTGGAACATTTCTGTCAGTACCTGTTTGGCAGTAGGTGCCAGTTATTGTAACAACTTTCGTTATCGAAGCAATCTGTCTTCCTCTGGTTTAACAGAATACCTGAAAAGATGATCATAAACGGTGCCGGAAGATGCTAAATAGAGCCAGCCAGACGACTTCAAGGTAACACATTACCTGTTCTGCTTAATGTAAGGAGCAATGGTCGAGTAGAAAAGAACTAAGCTTGTAGTGGTGTCATTGGATACATGAGAAGTCAGAATAGATATTTGCCATATACAAATGACTTAGTTCTAGGCAAACTCCGGCTTACGTCTCAATGCAATAGTATCTTCCCATTTAATAGCATCTTTTGGGACCTTAGATTTGGCATGGTAGTTGAGGGTAAAAAAGGCACTTCAGAATGGATGGGATCACTTGTCTGACAGAATTGTAATACAAACAGTCTAAGCGAGGAGTAAATGAAGCCCCCTAACCTTATTAAGTCGCATACTCAGAGATAAGGCTAAAGGAAACAATTTAATACATGCTGAACATTACTTTCCTAGATGTCGAGTTGCAGCCGAAGTCCTGTTTGAATAACAGGTTGCAGCCTTTTAAAAATAATGACACGATACTCATTTTCTCCATGTCGAGCTTCAAATGTACCTTAGCTGTGAACTTTTTTGTTTCTTTTTTTTTTCCTATTCACCTCTAGATGTTTGGTTAAACACTAACCTACCGAGGATATGCGGAATAGGAAACTTTAACCAAATGGTAGTTAGTATTTTCTGATATGAAATTTGGATTATAATATGACAGTCATTTTAAGCTGTTCATTAAGATATCTTAAGTCATGTCTTTCTTGTATTTCATTTTTGTTACTAGGGAGCAGGATTCTAGCAAATCGTGCTCACTATAATCAATATGTCTATGTTACTCTGGCTTAAAAGGATACGTGGAATATCTTATTTAAGGAAACATATGTTTTAATACCAACTCTATACACGTTTTCAGTTATGCTTCAAAACAAGAGTGAAGTGGAATTATAAGTAGGGTTTAGGATAACCAGTTTAGGAATGGTTATTGTTTTGTACATATGTTTTAACTTTGCTAGAGAGTTAGTAAGTTTTGGTAATATTGTTATTGCATTTTTCATGTTCTTTACAGGTAAACCTTATGTGGTGATAACCTTCACAATTAACATGCATTGTCATGCCCTTTTGATTGAGTGCGGGAGGTGGTTAGGCACGGGTATGTTATCTAAGGGGCGTGGCGCTACAACACTAGGAATATCTCCAGTGGTTAGGTACGGGTATGTTATCTAATGGGCATGGTGCTACTACACTAGGAATATCTCCTATGGTCTCTGTATACTCTAACCAAACTCGGGGAACATTTTCGGAAATTAGTTACTTTAAAACAAATATACAGATTCTTAAACTAAACAACATGATATTCATTGAGTTATGGTATTGTGGACTATAGACTCATGGAATGTGAGGAGATTACAGGACAAAATAAGAGAAACCTGCTGATGCACTTAATCATCAAATCAGAGGCGAATATTTTCTTTATTCAAGAGACACACATGCTTAAAGATGAGTGGAAAGGAATACTTAGACAATGGGTAAAAGCAATAATAGTGGCTGTGGATAGTTCTAACTCTAAAGGGGTAGCCATAATAATCAAGAAAACATTTCACCATACAATCTCAGAATTTAACTCAGATACAAGATGGTGCTATTTTATAGCTCCTAACCTGGCGAATGGAAAATCAACATTGTTTCTTAATATTTCTTAATATATATGGCCCATGCACAAGGCAACAAGATTTTATATTGGAAATATGTAATATATTACTTAAATTCCTGGATCATATATATATATATATATATATATATATATTGGGTGAAGATTGGAACACAGTGATAGATCCTAGCCTAGACCGAACAAGTAGCCCCTTCTCTCAAAATTTGCAAGCATCTGTTGCTCTGAATGAACTCATGATAGACTTATGCTTGATAGATCCAATCTCATTCGATGAAGGCCAAGGGGGTGAAAAAAAATATCTATACATACTATTCTAAGTGCCACAATACTTGGTCAAGAATTGATTTCTTTCTCATTTCTGAAGTAGTAATAAAAGAGGAGGTTAAATACCTTTCAGAGCCCAGGTTGTTATCTGATCACTCGAAAATCACTTTAAGAATAAACCTAACCAAACATTGCCCACCGAATAGTCCAATTAGAGGCCAATAGACACTAAATAATAATCTACTTTCCAAATCAGAAGTGATACATGAGGCATCAGAGCTCATGGCGGACCTTGAAAACAATATTGACATCACAAATATCCCATATGATGTTCAGTGGGCCACATTTAAGGCTAAACTAAGGGGGGTCCACATTCAAAAGGCAGTATACTTTAAGAGAGTAACTAAGGAGAAAGAAAATAATTTGGTCGCTGAGCTCGAAAAGCTCGAAAATATTCAACTAATTAAGCCAAATTCTGAGACTGAGAAAGCAATTCACAACACACAAAGGCAGCCTCTCAAACTATACCAGTACAACTATTCTATACACGAACTAAGAAACATAGCTAAATATTCAGAATGGGCACAACTCCCTTCTAAAGTCTTAGCAAGAATAATCAATAATAGACAGGACTCAACTAGGATATCACTTCTTAACTATCAGAACAAACTATACAAATCTGATATACAAATATTGGAAGTATTTCATCAGATATATTCAGAACTCTATAGCTTAGACTCCCAACAACACTCAATAGATGAAATTGAAGGCTTTTTTAAAAGATTTACATTTCCCAAATTAACAAAGATTCAGATAGAACTTCTTAATGCTCCTCTCAGTAAACAAGAAATTATAGACGCTATAGCAAAATTAAAACCAAGAAAGGCACCTGGTCCAGATGGATATACTTCTGAAGTCTATAAAACATTTAATCATAAACTGTCCCCCATTCTTTTGAAGGTATATAACTAAATTAAACTAAATGGTATAACCGATCTTTATTTAAATAGCTCCAAAACAATTCTTTTATCAAAAAATAACATAGATAAGACCAAACCACACAATTATAGACCAATATCACTAATGAACCTAGATATTAAAATCTTATCCTTAATTTTAGCAAGTTGACATAAATAGTGATGCCATATATAATATCCTCAGAGCAAGCTGGTTTTGTGTCAAATAGGCAAACGTGATAACACCTTAACATTGGATGCTATGATACATCTTTATAAAAACGAAAAAACACCGAGGTATAGTCTAACCCTGGATGCTCGCAAAGCATTTGATAGGGCCAAGCATGTGACACAAACAAGTCCTGAACACAAGTTCATGTTTAGGGTGCTGGAGAAAATGAATGTTAATGTAAGAGGAGGTGACATCATGAATCATACCGAAGATAGAGAAAGTAGGTGGATTATTTTGCTGAGAGCTGATAAAGGTCATGGTTTAAATGAAAGGGCATCTATCAGACCACACCTAAAGAAACGTAGGCACACTAAGTTCTGAAATTTTTAAGAATTCAATGTGCTCTGATATTTGTTCCCATACATATACATACACATACATATATCACATTTTTGGGTAATTTATTCATTTTATATTGTAATACTGTTAATGTTAATGGTTTTAGCTTCATTTTTAGACAATAACTTATTTATTTATTCATTTATTTATTTATATTTTTGTACACATTCATTCATTCTTTTATATTTAGATACATATATTTATTAAGACACTACATTTATATACACATTTTTATACATATGCAGATATACATCTTTGTTTATGCACTGACCTTATTATACCAAGTATCACTTTGGTTGATAATAGTTCTTTCGACTTGTATATGGTTTCATGTTTTTGATGGCATCTACTATGTATAGTTTCTAAGTTGCCTCGTATTATTAATAATATGACTATCACATGCAGTTATGTATTAGGCTGTATACACTTTCGTACTTGATAGTATGCTGCTCACAACATGTTCTTATATTTACTTCAATTTTTATTGTTTCTTATGGAATGAAGTTATTTTAATTTTTAAAAGTAATATGCATACACCATTGTTTATTTCTGTTGCATCTTGAGATGATTTTATGTTTATATATTTAGTTTTTAGGTTTTATGGCGCTTCTGCTTTAAAAGTTGGTTGATTAATTAACATGCAGATATTTAAAGCACATGGTTCCTGTGCTTCCTGTTTGTGATCTGAAGAAGCTACTAGTTAGTGAAAGCGCTTATCATGGTTTATCTGTGTAATAAACTGAATTATTTGTCTCAGAAGACCGGATTACTTGGATTTTTTACACATAGAAGGTTATTTCTCACTCTGTCAACGCTTGCTTGAGTTATTTATCCATTTGATAGGGTCAGTTGGAATTTCCTATTTTAGTGCCATGGGTCAATTTAACATCCCTGAAATATTCATAAATCTAATTAAAACCCTGTATAAAAACTCCAGTACTTATCTATATTTCAACAAGTTAACATCAAAGCCTATCAAGATTTTGAATGTGACTAGACAGGGTTGTCCCCTATCCCCCCATCTTTTCAACCTTTATATAGAACCCATTTTCTTATATATTTCCCAAGCTTCATTCCACTCCATTCCAAAAGTCATGAACACCAAATTAACTTTTTCTGCATTTGGAGATGATTTGAATATTTACTTTGAACGTCCCTACTTGGATCTAAAGAAATTAACAAGTAGAACTGAATTTTTTTCAGTATTATCCAATTATAAAGTCAACCTGAATAAATCTCACATTGTCCCCAGCAATCCTCGCTACCATATGGAATTTTTATTTATAGAAGCACCCTTCAAAATAGAATACTCTTTTAAATATCTAGGGATTTATTATGAACATAACTATACCCCCATGTTTCAAGATAACCTCACAAAAGTATGGATAAATATTCTACAAGATATACACAAATGGCAACAGCTAAAACTGCCTTTGCTGTCGAAAGCAGAAATCATGAAGATGAACATTCTGCCTAAACTCTTATATCAACTTAATGCCTCCAATCTAATAGCACCAAAATCTTTCTTCCTAACAATGCACAAGGAATTTGCAAAATTCATATGGTCGCCTAAATCAGTCAGGATAAGTTATCAAAAATTAATATACCCTAAAGAAAAAGGAGGCTTGAGTCTTCCAGACTTTCAACTTTACTACCAGATCATTTGTGCAAATAGAAGTATCCAAATATCAAAGTTTACTCAGTTGAAAGAAACATGGTCTCCTCCTTGGATAATATTATGGCATGAACATGTAATCAGTAATAATCTAAATCCAAAAGTTCTTCCCATCCTAACTGAAATTAGTCTAAGAAACTCTAAAATAAACAACATTCTGAAACAAAGAGTTAAGACTTTTTGGGCCTTAAGTAAATCCCTTGATCTAGACAAAACCCTTTCCCTCCTCCAGCCTGTACACTTGAATCCCAACATAAGAATTAATAATCATATGTTCAACTTATTGGAATACCCCTTAATTAAAGAATACATGATATGGGATGTCCAAAGACATAAAGGAAAGTTGATACAGATAATGAGAAGGGAACTTAAGCTGGGACTTAAATATACTATTATTTTGTGTCAGATTAAGAAGCGTATACCAACAATAATCATTGATACCCCGACATTGAAAATTAAATAATTAGGGTTGGAGGTATTTTGGATAGCTTAAGCAGTCAAAGAAATATGTTGTCAAATACTTATAAAATAATCTACTACTACTAGGGATCAAGATAAGTTGTTATATTCTAACTACTGGGAACAAAAGGAACCTGGACTTACTCGTGAACAGAAACACAGGGCAATTGTGTCCACCACGAAGCTATCCCCATTCAAAAAACTCATTTACACCCAACTAATGGTTAATATCAACTCTTATTTCACTCACAACACTTTAAATAAATTCAACCCAAATGTCTCCCCAGCATGCCATTGTTGTTTCTTTCCACAGGCAGATCTATTACACATACTTTCGTTCTGTAAGTACTCTCATAAACTTTGGTGCTCTCTTAAGGTTTGTCTAGGGAAAATGGGATACCAGAAATCAACTTTATCTTGGGAACTAGCGATACTACATATTACCGA